>NC_079454.1:23549544-23584544 GCF_903798145.1 Danio aesculapii | reverse complement strand
GAATCAGATCATCAGCTCATTAGCAAAGGTTGAAATACCTGTAATGGTTGTAACAGACAAAGGAGACATTCAAAACATGGAGTGCTGGTGGTCCTCCAGGAAAGTGGTTGAGAAACACTGGTCTAGATGATATGGAATAGCTATTTAAGAGTTAGAATGTTGTCATATTTTTGTCTTGGATGGGGACAATGATTTAACAATAACATTTTTACTCTGTATTGATCTAAGAGCCACTCACACAGCAGAAATATACAACAATGGGAATCTAAAAGTGTGTTCATATTAGAGAAATTTATCGGCCAAAAATGTTATGCCGCTTAATGTGCCCGCTAATTTCTGTGGCTTTAGTCATTGTTTGTGTACTCTTTTTAAATCTGGAAGCATTAACAACTGATAGGGTAAAACAATATCTTCATCATTCAGTATGGAAAAAAATAATTATCGAGATTACATTTTTGCCATATTGGTTTCAAATTGTTGATCTGAAAGGCTGTCAGTTCAGCAAATATGATGAATATAATATAATAACTTGAACCTGTTATAAAATATTTGTGGGGAAATAGTTTTACAATATGAAACATTACGAATTCCTATTAAAATGACTGAATTTCACCTGTGAAAATTAGAAACCAGACCTTCTTACACCTTATTAGTATCTGATTGTGTAGGTAGTTTATTTGTAGGTGAGTTTTAAAGAATCGACATGGTGGCTTAGTGGTTAGCACTGTCGCCTTGCAGCAAGAAGGTCGCTGGTTGAAGTCCCGGCTGGGCAAGTTGGCATTTCTTTGTGGAGTTTGCATGTTCTCCCCGTCTAGGCATGGCTTTTCTCTTGGTGTTCTGGTTTCCCCCACAGTCCAAAGACATGCGCTATAGGTGAATTGAAAAAAACTAAATTGGCTGTAGTGTGTGTGGGGGAATGAGTGTATGGGTGTTTCCCACCGGGCATCCGGTGTGTAAAACATGTTGGATAAGTTGACGGTTCATTTCGATGTGGCAACCCTTGATGAACAAAGGGACTAAGCCGAAGGAAAATGATTGAATGAGTTTTAAAATATGCGCTTCGTGTATTCATATGTTGAAGTACAAGTACAATGTGTTGATTGGTCAGTCTGGTATTTGCCATACCTCTTGTCCAATGTGATTGGATGGCTGGGTAACAAGTGACAGTGCTGTTTTTACCCAAAGCTGTGTCTTTTAACATACACAAAAAAAAAAAAAAACAAGTGTTCAGTGGTCAGCCTGAAATACTGTCTCATCGTGCTGCTCCTTTTTATTAGCGGCCATCTGTTGGTCAAAAGGGCAAATCTACACGAATCATCATGATCAATGTTGTAAAACCTCTGTGTGAAAATCCTTTGCTCTTTCCTTTGACAAATTCACACTCTTCTTGTTGAAAATACTGTATTTCACAGATAAAAATTGGCCGAACATTAATAAATGTGACTGGACCTTGTGCCCAAACAGTTTATCTCATTTTGTCCTATAAGCAATCGAATTAGTAGAATGTTATATGATGTAGGCATGGCATGGGCCGGTATAAGATTCTGACGGTATTTTAACCTTGAATAAAAATATCACTGCATTACGATCACTGCTCTAAGTTGTTTTTTAATGTCTGGGTAAAAAATAAAAAATAAAATTATGTCCCAATTGAACATAATATATTGTATTTTAATAAATATTTTGGAACAGTTGTCTTTTTAGTTTCAAAACCATCGTTTGATGTGGAAGCTCGTTTGCTGCTGGAGATACTGTTGCCCTAAAAAAAACTAAATAAAATAGTAGTAAAAAACAGGTAAATAATAAAAAAAATAAAACCTTACATATACCGCAGGAACGGTATAACCAGCCTGATCTCATGAGAAAACTTAAGTATTTTACGTTTTGTCAGTTTAGTTGCTAATTCGTATGAATTCGTACGAGTTCAGTTGTACGAAATTGTACGATTTTAAAAAGGAGGCGTGGCACCTAACCCCACCCCTAAACCCAACCGTCATTGGGGGATAAGCAAATCGTACAAAAATGTACGAATTAGATCGTACGAATTCATACAAATTAGCTACTAAATCAAAAAGTTACGAATTGCTGTGAGATGGTGTTGGTATAACAAAAGGTTTTTTGCGATTTTTAAAATATTGACTTTTCCAAACTGCGTTAAACCTTCAAACAGGTCGACGCCGGTGTGGTGCGCATGCGCTCCAGTGCTCTCGGCGACCCGGGTTCGATTTTGCCTCATGGTCCTGTGCTGATCCTTCCCCTCTCTCTGCTCCCCATGCTTTCCTGTTGGTGCTCTCTACTGTCAATAAAAGGTGATAACCCAAAAAAAATAATTATAAAAAAAAAACCTTCAAACCGGTTACCGTCCCAAAGTGTGGTGTGTGGCACTGGAACACATTCAAGATTTGAGTGCAGCGTACAAACTTTAGAGCGTATACTTAGAAATAAGATGAACAGATAACCTATAGTGAATTTAAAAAGCAGTTTCTGTTTAAACAGCCCTTTAATTAGCACAAGTGTGTTGAATGTGATTGCCAGAATATATTCACAGCAAACAGGTGTGCTTCTGATGCTCAATACACCTGTCAATAACATTAATGGCTTTTCTGTCAGTTTCCCACAATAATGCAGCCTCTGCCCTGAAGCAGTTAACGTAGCTTTGACACCATTTTTATTTGTAAAATACAATTAATCATAAAAACCATTGTGATCGTAGAAAGTCTTCGAGGCGGTTCTGATTGTTTCGTGTTGATGTGTATGTCGGCTTGTATCATGTTTACCATTTTCTCCTGGCTCATTCTCCCTGTGTTATTATCTATAATCATATGAGTAAACAAACTCTCTGAAATCTACATAATTAATGCTGGCCTTGTCAGCTCCTCTGGGCTTCTCTCTAATCTATTTTTCGAACACACTCTCATTATAAACATAAAAGACGGATTCATAAATGTGCCAGAGTAGAGGACATGAAGAGACTCAGTCGAGCAGTCGTGGTGTGAAAAGAGAGGAGGAGAAAGAGTCAGACTGGAATATGTTTACTTTACCTCAGCAATGTTAACAACAAAGCTTAATGATACTAACAGTAAACATCAAACATAGTTTAATCTAAAAGCAAGAAGTGGGTCAAAAATTTTATTCTAGAGTTTACTTCAAGTTTATCACATCATTACTAAACGAGTTTTGCACTTAAGTAAGATTATGTGGATTGATCACACGTTTGTCCTATCTAGGTGATGATGTATTGCTTGCATTACATTTCACAATAATACATAATGCATAATAAAACCATTATAACTTAATAGATTATGATTAATAGTAGGATTAAGTAATAAAATTAAAATAATGTTTGCTACCTGCTGAAAGTAAACAGTAGCTGTGGGTTTGTGTGTATATATATATTAAACAAGCTGACTTTGCAATGGCATACAAGTCACCGGAAGTGCTTCCTTTAGCATACTTCGGCATATACCCTATAGAAACAAATTTATACAATGCTATTTTGTTACGCTAATATTTTCAATTTAATTTAATATATTAATATATAACACATATTTTATATCTGTTGTTTTATTTTTATTGTTGTTTGTTTTAAATGTTTTATTTTTTTATTTTCTCAAATATATATATGTGTGGTTTATTTATAAACTCATTTCGAGAGGATCACGTGCTTATGATCAACACGGCTGGCTCCTCATTAGCTCCGTAATGTGACCCATCAGATAATTACGGAAGTATTATAAATAACCAGAGTTTTTCACTCCAGTTATCTTCGTCTTGAAGCTTCCCCCTCCTTCCACCCCAACTTCCTCCCTCTTTTTTCCGATAGGGCGACACGGTGGCCCAGTGACTAGCACTGTTGCCTCACAGCAAGAACACCACTGGTCCAACCTTCTATCAGGCTGGTTGGTGTTTCTGTGCGGAGTTTACATGTTCTCCCCGTGTTCGCGTGGGTTTTCCCCGGGTCCCCCGGTTTCCTCCCACCGTCCAAAAACATATACCATAGAAATAGATTAAACCAAATTATCACCGAAAACAACCCTAGTTTACACTTCTCACGCGGCGACAACAGGGGAGTTCTCGAGACCTACCTGAGCTCGAACTCCCCTCTCGCCCTTCTAACGGGAGGGAGCCCCGGGCTCGAGGATATTACGAGCTCAGGGCTCTCTCCCGGGACAGCATGCCAAATACGCTTTATTGATTATCAGCTAAGTGTGAACTCTTGAAATATATATGTGTGTATATGTGTGTGTGTGTGTTCGAATGCAACTCTAATACAAATACTGTTTAGAATGACAAAAACAACACGATTACGCCAAATATGAAAATAAAATTGACCTCAATAAAACAATCAGAACTCAAATTTTTACTACAGTGTATAGAGTATTAAATGTACACGTTTGTTTGTTTAAACTATTTTTTTTAATAATATGACCATTTTTTCCCCCTCTGTTATTGTTTTTCCTTTAAACAATCAGTTTCTGTGCAACATGGCTTGGTCAGTCTTTAGAGACAGACATGCATAAATCACAGCTCTGCATTCATCTGTGCCCTCAAGGCAAAGTCATTGCAATGGCTGTCAGCTATAAAAACAGTACTTGTCCTCATCTTTTGATCAAGGTCATGCGTGGCCCCACAAACAGCGGCAGTGATTGAATCCTTCAACACACAAACACACACAAAGATTGTGTAGATTGTCAATCTTCTAAGAATGTTTTTCCAATGTGCAGAATAGATAAGTAAGAGCTAAATGATATGAGTGCAAAATGAGAAAAAATCTGTGAAATTCTGTAAAATAAAAAAACAGTATAATTCTGCAGGTGCAGTGGAAGAACGAGCACGGGGGGCTCAGAGGAAACACATCGCACATATAAAATCAGTCACATGTCATGACCTCTGACTTTTGGGTGGCTGCAGCTGCAGTGGGCGTTATCAACTCTAGCTCCTGTCAGTTCCTTATTTAGCTGCTCTCTGATTGGCTCATGAAGTTGAGAATCCGCAAAGTGGCTGCTTGATTAATCATCTGCACATCTGGGTAGAGAAGAGCACTGTAGCGTTTGTGGGAGAAAGAAATGAAGATGAAGACAGAAACAAACAGTATACAAAAACAGAAGATTGTGCATAATTCATGTGTCAGATAAAAAAAAAGAAAAGCTAGAAAACCACCGAGGTCACCATTCACACCATTACTGCAACCAAAAATTACAGAGTAGCTGACAATGGAGGAAAAACAAGGACTGTGGTGAGAGAGAGAGAGAGAGAGAGAGAGAGAGAGGTTGAAAAGATGCCTGGAACATTTCAAGCAATTATCTTGCAATGTTATGCTAAGTTATTGCTCTTCATGTTAATGTCATGTGTAATGGCTTTGTTAGTGGGTGATGCTAATTTGGTGTACATTTTCAGTTGATTAAAGAGGATTTTCAAGGTTTCCGCAGTTATTTAAAGTCTTAACTCACTTTTATGTGAATTAAGGCCTTAAAAATCTAAATTACAGACATGCTGCCATTTTTATTGTACTTATTTAACATTACTATTTTGTTTCGCTTGTACTTTTTTAACTATTAAACTGCCAAATCCTTTTTCAATATAATGTCTGGAGGACATGAAGAGTTGTATAGCAACTAGTTTGTTTATAGAGGCATATGCAGTAGATGTATACATGGGTCTGATTTTAAGGTAATTCCACATTCAAGTGGTTTAATCCGAGGTATTGTATTCAAGCCTTAACATAGTTTATATAAAATGTATGTAAAAGTTTGATCAGTTTGTATTTTTACTTTCAAGTCTTGCTATAATCACCTCTTATGCTTCCTAGACATTATACCAGGGGTAGGGAACCTATAGCTCGGGAGCCACATGTGGCTCTTAGACCAAAAATATGTGGCTCTCCAGCTGTCTCTCTTCAACAATATTTTAAAGTTTAAAAAATTATAACTGTCACTAGAAGTCAGTTTCCTATTGAAAATACAATTACAATTCCCTACAGCAAAATGAATAAGAACTCAGTTTACAATAAAATGACAATGTACATTATATTTTTACTAGATATATTTTAGGATACTAGTATTCAGCTTAAAGTGACATTCAAAGGCTTAATTAGAGTAATTAGGCAAGTCATTGTATAACAGTAGTTTCTTCTGCAGACAATCAAAAATCTATTTTGCTTAAAGTGGCTAATAATATTGACCTTAAAATAGGTCACATAATATTAAAAATTGTTTTTATTCTAGCCTAAATAAAACAAATAAGCTTTTCTACAGAAGAGTAATTATTATAGGAAATACTGTGAAAACTTCCTCTTATAAACATAATTTGGGAAATATTTATATAAAAAAAAATTCACAGGAGGGCGAATAATTTTGACTTCGTCTGATAATCGTTTTGAATAATCGTGATTACAATTATGACCAAAATAATCATGATTATGATTTTTCCCATAATCGAGCAGCCCTGTAATTGAGCATCATCTGCATAGCAGTGAAAGCTGATCCCATGTCTTCCAATAATGTCTCCCAGGGGTAGCACGTAAATTGTAAACAGCAAAGGGCCTAAAACTGATCCTTGAGGCACTCCATACTTTACTGGGCTGACTTGTGAAGGCTGTCCATTAATATTCACAAACTGGTAACGGTCAATTAAGTATGACTTAAACCATTGGAGAGCCTGTCCCTGGACACCTGTAGACTTTAAGCGATTTATGAGGATATTGTGGTCAATGGTGTCAAATGCTGCACTAAGATCTAGTAAAACTAATAGCGAGATGCACCCTTGGTCAGCAGCTAGGAGTAGATCATTGGTTATTTTCACTAATGCAGTTTCTGTAGTGTGATGAGCCCTGAAACCTGACTGAAACACTTCAAAAACATTGGTAAGTTCTACTTACATGAACTGCGGTGCCTTCGCGGCTTTTGGTTAATTTTTTAACAATTTGTTTAATTTTCACTGCTGAAAGTCAAAACACTGAAGAACATACACGCGTAGTGAAAGTTGTGCGCCTCCATTGGAAATGACAAAGTTACACCCTAAGATCATTGGCATTGCTTTCAAGGTGCGTGCTCATCGGCCAAATTTTAATAAAACTATAGCGCTTCATACCGAATCTTTTTTTAATTGATATTGACAATGGTGTTTGGTCAATAAATATTAATACAGATTTTCTTTTTATAGCATCTTACAGCAACAGAAGTTTCAGAAAATCACTTTTACAGAACATTGAGCCACTGACAACAGCCAGTTAAGCAGTTAGACTATTACACAGAAAGTACTTTTCTTTCTTTTCTTTCTTTCTTTCTTTCTTTCTTCCTTTCTTTCTTTCTTTCTTTCTTTCTTTTATTTTGGCTTATATAGGTTGTAAAAAGAATGCAAAAAGATGAAAATCAATTGGCTTAGTAAAACTGAACTGCAATCCAACTAAAATCTGCCTGTAATTATACTTTAGCTGTGTGTTCTCCAGAAAATAATAAGGTAGTTCAACATTATTTTCAGAAACTAGAAGACTAATTCACTGTTGGGTCATATGGAGAAAATCTCTAGGAAAATTGATGCTTATTTTTTCTGAAATTGTTCCATCTTTTTCATACAGACTTTTTCATATAAATCTTGGTGACGATTATGTTTATGGGTGGATCTTTATGCTTACTTTTAGTAACACTTTATTTTGATGGTCAATTTGAGTATTAGTAGACTGTCTGCTTAATATATTGTGATACTGTAAAGCACGTTTTCATACAATTTGCATCATACAGAATCCTGATGTTGTAAAATAATGACATTTTCCCCATTATTTCATTAGAAATTGTTTCATTTACCACTGCTAAATGATGCTCCTTCTGGATGAACTATCTCCTTCTAAATTATGGGATGGTTCACCCGACAATTCTGTCGCATTTACTTATCCTTTACTTGTTCCAAACCTGTTTGACTTTCTTTCTTCTGTTCGACATCAAAGAAGATATTTTAAAGAACGCTGCAAACATGTAACCATTGACTTCCATAGTATTTGGTTTCCTCGCTATGGAAGTCAATGGTTTTCAGCTTTCTTCAAAATATCTTCTTTTGTGTGTTCAACAGAAGAAAAAACTCTCAAAAGTTTGGAATTACTTAAGATTAATAGTTAACAATTCATTAATAGTTTAATAATTAATTAATTGTCTTCCCTTTTATTTTCAGGCCTTTAACTGGAGGTGACCGCTTTCCTGAGGAGCGATGGGTATTTCCACATCCAGTGTGACTGGCACGAGCGAGGAGAATGGCAACCCTCGCAAGTCCACCTGTGAGTGTTTTCTGAAGAGAGGATAGAAAATACAAGTGGAGTGGGTGGCCACCGCTCCTCAGTTTTTTTGTGTGTGCGTCTCGGTGAGCCAGCTCCCATGCTTGCTAAAAATCACCTAATTTTTCACTTGAGTGGCTCTCTTTGGACAATCCACCCCCCTCCATCGACCCCTTCAGAGTAAAATTCCTCTAGTGAGTGTGAAGACTGCACTTGCGGAGCCCCCCCACTCCCCCAGCACACACCGAGGGGCATTGAAAATGCATTAACACCAAATCAATGGAAAACAGTGGAAAAAAAGCGAAAAGAGAGAGGACGAAGAAAAAAAAATCTCCTTAGCAACATAATCTAGATGGCCTCACGAAAGGAGAGGGGAGAGTGAAAAGAAAGGGGGAAAGGGGAGAGAGAGAGAAAGGGGAGGGGGTTGCTGAGCGTTTAGTGCAGAATAAGAGACTGAACACCGAGAGGTCTTGCACACAGACAGCGACAAAATGGAGAATTAACACAAGAGAAACTGTTCCTATTTAACACCAGGGGAAAAGCGACTATATTAACACCCTCCCATTAGGGGGCAAAGGGGATGAGTGGAGGCTGGGAGGACAGGAGAGACCTCTAAAAACTCTCTCCCAAGGGAACAGAAAGTCAGGAAAAATTGTTTTTTTCCCCAGTTTTTGATTGAAATATTTGATTTACTGATTTTATATATATATATATATATATATATATATATATATATATATATATATATATATATATATATATATATATATATATATATATATATATATAGATAATAAAATAAATGAAGAAATTGTTTATATTCAAAAACTTTTGAAGTTAATTTAAACATTTTAATGAATTATATTATATTATATTATATTACATTAAATAACATTATATTATATTACGTTATATTATATTAATTTGTTTAACCAAATATATTTTTATACCTAATACCAAACTTCAGAAGAGTTAAGAAAGCAATATTTGGTAGAATATCCCTGATTTTCAAACACAACAATTTAAAACCTTTGGGTCACACTTTACAGTAGTTAATGTATTTACTAACATGACCTAACAATGACCAACACTTGTACAACATATACTAATGCAATATTTAAAAAAATCCAAATTCATGCTGATTAATATTAGTAAATGCACCGTGTGTTAAAATAAACTAATTATGAACAACTTTATTAGCGTAACTATGGTTAACAATCATGAATACTGTAATAAATGTGTTGTTCATTGTTTGTTCATGTTAGTAAATGCATTAACTAACATTAACTAATACAACCTTATTGTAAAGTGTTACCAACGTTTGGTATTTTGCCTAGTTTTTTCAGATAACAAAAAAAAAACTGTAAATGACAATATTATTATTTGAAAATAGGAAGAAATGTTATCAAACTTTAGTAGAATAAACAAAATTTTAACAAAGAAGAATTCCACAAGGAATCTGCGCTTGCAGAAATCTGCAAATTTATATTTATTCAGTTTTTAAATTCATTTCACTTATAATAATTTTATAATAATAATAATAATAATATTAGTCGGCGCCAGTGGCATAGTGGTTAATGCGTCGATACATGCACTCCTGTGCTCACGGCGACCCGAGTTTGATTCCCGTCTCGTGGTCCTATGCCGATCCTTCCCCTCTCTCTGCTCCCCATGCTTTCCTGTCAATACTCTCTACTGTCCTATACAAGAGAGGTGAAAACCCCGCAAAAAATTGTTATAAAAAATAATAATATTAAAATTTTTATATTATTTATTTACAATATAGTTTGAAAAGTAACATGTTCTGTTTTAGTAATTATATATTAAATGAGAGACTTGCTTTTTTACCAATTAAGTGGATCTGTTTGGATTTGCACTGTAAACATAATATATGAAATTAAAAATAATACATTTTTATCTTTTATTTAAAGTTTTTAGTTATGATACTCGTTCTGCATAAATCCACAGATTTTGTGCAAAATTCTCTGCAGAAATAGCAAAAAATGTCCTAAGATTCTGGCTGGCTCTACATAAACTCAAACAAGTACTAAGTATTTACAAGTTTTTTTCAAATTTTTTATTTTCAATATAGATTTAATTAAAATAGAGTATAATATAGATTAGTATAGTATAGTATTATAGTGTAGTGTAGTATAGTGGGTATTGGTTATATAAGCTCATTGGCCAGGAAATAAATTAAGTATAGTTGTTATGAAGCGGACAGGAGACAGAGGTAAGGAAACGTTAGGGTGTTTATTGAATGACAACAAGGAGCACATGAAGGATAGCCAGGAGGATCAGGAATGATGTTGGGGTCTTTTCCTCCGTGGCTGGGTAACAGGAATACACGAGGACGGACAGCACACACCAGATACAGCTGACAGAGGATGACACAGACTTGGAAGGACTGGAAGACAGGACGATTCGGGAGGACCAGGAAGACTAGGAGGAATACAAAGAGAACAGGTAAGTAAATCGTTTGTTTAGCTGAGGATGACTACGCTGAGTGGTCGCTCAGTTGTCCGCTTTCGTCGAGACGAGCCCGGACAATGAGCGACTGGAGTGCTGTGCTTTTATCTGGTGCTCGTGAATGTGATGCAGCTGTGTGCTCATTAGAAGTCAGGTGATGGTGATCTTCGTGAGTGGGGGTCGTGAGAGCCTGACCAATCCATGACAGTACCCCCCTCCCCAGGGCCCGCTCCTGAGGGCCGACACCTCCGACGCCGTGGTGGTCTCCCTCTGCCTCTAGGCGCTGGGAACTCAGGGTGGCTCTCATGAAACTCCACCATGAGACTAGGATCGAGAATATCAGCTCTGGGAACCCATGTCCTTTCTTCGGGGCCGTACCCTTCCCAGTCCACCAGGTACTCCAACTGGCCACCACGACGTCGGGAACGCAAGATCTCCTTCACTGCGTAGACGGCTCCTTCTTCTAGGAGCAGTGGAGGAGGGGGTTCCTCTTCGTGGTCAGGCTCTGTGGAGGGAAGAACAGGATCGTGATAGGGTTTCAGGAGTGATACGTGGAATGTAGGGTGAATACGGTAGTGAGAGGGTAATTGTAGTTTGTAGGTGACGGGGTTAACCTGTTCCACGATGGTGAAGGGACCAACAAATCGGGGACTTAACTTGCGAGAGGGCAGTCGCATGCGTATGTCCCGGGTGGATAGCCACACCTTTTGTCCGGGTGTGTATCTGGGTTCTTCAGACCTTCTTCTATCGGCGGTTACCTTGCTTCGACGGACTGCCCTCTGCAGATGTTGATGAGCCTCGTCCCAGACTCTCTCGCTCTCCCGGAACCAGTGATCCACTGCGGGGACATCAGATGGTTCGCCATCCCAGGGAAAGAGCGGTGGTTGGAAGCCCAGGACGCACTGGAATGGCGTGAGTCCGGTGGAGGGTTGCCGCAGTGAATTTTGGGCATATTCTGCCCAGCCCAAATACTGGCTCCAGGAGCTCTGGTGACCACTGCAGAAGGTCCTCAGGAACCGTCCCACCTCCTGAATCTTCCTCTCTGTCTGCCCGTTGGTTTGGGGATGATATCCAGAAGAGAGGCTGACGGCCACACCTAGGAGCTTGAAGAAGGCTTTCCATAGACGTGAGATGAACTGTGGACCTCTGTCCGACACAATATCTTCTGGAATACCAAATGACCTGAAGACTTGATTAAAGATATTGTCGGCTGTTTCAAAGGCTGTGGGAAGACCTTTCAGAGGGATTAGTTTGACAAACTTTGAGAATCTATCTACTATGACTAGAATACAGGTATTACCTTCTGACGAAGGGAGATCAGTGATAAAGTCCACTCCTAGGTGTGACCAGGGACGGTTCGGAATCGGCAAGGGATGGAGCTTTCCAGCGGGTAGATGACGTGGGCTCTTGGATTGGGCACAGTCCTTACAGCCCTGAACATATTGCCTCACATCCCTTGCCATGTTTGGCCACCAGAATCGTTGGGATACTAGCGAGAGAGTATTGTTGATCCCTGGATGTCCAGTGCCTAGCGAGGTATGTAAGGAGTGGATCAGATCTACCCGGTGTTCAGGTGGTATGAACTGCCGATGAGGAGGGCATCCCGGCGGAGCAGGGGCTTCCGGAGTGGCAACGACTGGAGGAGCGTTCCAGGTGATCGGACAAATGGAGATGTGTTCGGGAAGAATCTTCGTTGGGAGTTCTTCATGATCGTGATGCTCGTGTAAACGAGAGAGAGCGTCTGCTCTTAGATTCTTGGGTCCTGGACGATAGGAAATGGAGAAATCAAAACGTGAGAAGAAAAGTGACCATCTGGCTTGACGTGGACATAGTCTCTTGGCCTCTTTGATATATTGGAGGTTTTTGTGATCTGTGATCACCTGGAACGGATGTTTGGCTCCCTCCAACCAGTGACGCCACTCCTCCAAGGCTAGCTTGATTGCTAGCAGCTCCCTGTCTCCTATGCTGTAATTCTGCTCCGCCGGGCTCAACTTCCGAGAGAAATAGGCACAGGGATGCAGTCGGGGCGGTGTGTCATGATGTTGAGATAATACTGCCCCGACGCCGGTGGTGGATGCGTCCACTTCCACCACGAAAGGAAGATTTGGGTCAGGATGAGTCAGGAGTGGGGCCCTTGTGAACTCCTTCTTAAGAAGGCGGAAGGCTGCGGCTGCTTCTTTGGTCCACTCCAGTCCTTTGGGTTTACCCTTGAGGAGATTAGTGAGAGGTGATGTAATCCTGCTGTAGTCCTTGATAAACCGTCTATAAAAGTTAGCAAACCCAAGAAACCTCTGGAGCTCCTTAATGGAAGTGGGTTCTGACCAGGATAGAACAGCCTCAATTTTCTTCCCATCCATACGTATACCGGTTTGATCAATGATGTATCCCAAGAAATGAATCGACTTCTGGTGGAATGAGCATTTCTCCGCTTTGAGGTAGAGGTGATGTTCTCTCAATGTGTGTAGGACCTCCGCAACGTGTTGGCGATGTTCGGCCTCACTCCGGGAGTAAATGAGGATGTCATCTATGTACACTATTACAAAGTGGTGAAGAAACTCCCGGAGGACTTCATGAATGAAGTTTTGGAATACGGAGGGGGCGTTGACCAGACCGTAAGGCATGACCTCATATTCATAGTGGCCAGTAGGGGTCACGAATGCTGTCTTCCATTGGTCCCCCTCACGTATTCTTATCAGATTATACGCGCTGCGGAGGTCCAATTTAGTGAAGACTTTAGCTTCTCGGAGCTGTTCCAAAGCGGCTGGTACCAGAGGAAGGGGATATCGGTATTTTACTGTACCGTTATTTAGGACCCTGTAGTCGATGCATGGACGCAGCCCTCCGTCCTTCTTGGCCACAAAGAAGAAGCTTGAGGCGGCTGGTGATTTTGAGTGACGTATGTACCCCTGACTCAGAGCCTCCCTTATGTAATCTTCCATTGCCTGATTCTCTGGAAGCGAGAGCGGGTAGATCCTACCTCTTGGCAACTGGGCATCTGGAACTAGGTCGATCGCGCAGTCCCATGGCCGATGCGGCGGTAGCTGGGAAGCTCTCTTGGGGCAGAAGACATCATGAAAGGAGCTGTACTCCTTAGGAATGTGGATAGACTGCTTCTCAGGAGGGCTCTCGACCGATGTTGCAAACAAAGAAATGGGGTTCCGACCTTGAAGAGGGAGATTTGGAAAACAGGTAGGTGTACATCCAGATCCCCATTTCTTTATCTCTCCTGTGCCCCAAGAGATGATGGGATCGTGCTTCACCAGCCACGGGCGCCCTAGAATGATGTCCATATTTGCACCCTCCAGAACCAGAAATTGAATCCTCTCTTGATGTAACAGCCCCACTTGAAGAAGGATGTCTTCGCATTGTCGATGGATACGGGTCGAAGATCGAGTGCACTGGGTTATCGGTTGTATCTGGTATATATGCGAGGACGCCTCAGTACGGAGGTGGAGTTGACGACAGAGGGATTGGGAGATGAAGTTCCCTGCTGACCCGGAGTCGATGAGGGCTGTGACAAGGAGAGAAATAGAGGCAGTAGTTATTTGTACGGTGGTAGTAAGTGGTTTACATTGTTCAATATTCGTACTGAATACACTCACTGAAGTCCGAATGGGACGAAGGGGACACTCCATACGGGTGTGTCCACTGACACCGCAGTATAGACACAGACCCCGGGTCAGCCTCCTCTGTCGTTCCGCTGATGTCAGTCTTCCAGACTCTATTATCATGGGTTCTGGTTCTGGAGAGGCTGTTGACTCAGGCGATTGGAGGAGTGCAGACGAGGGGGTGATGGTGTCCTGTTGATAGGAACGGAGACGATCGGAACATCGGAGAGAATGTTGGATGAATCTCTCCAGACCCATTGTATCATCTAATGTGGCCAGCTGGATTCGGAGAGTGGGTTCCAAGCCGAGCCGGTACGTGGTCAACAACGATCTCTCATTCCATCCACTTGCAGCTGCTAGAGTGCGAAACCGGAGAGCATATTCCTGTGTAGATAGAGTACCTTGCTTTAGATGATACAGCTGCTCTCCAGCGGCTACTTCCCCATCAGAACGTCCAAACACCTCTTTGAAATACTCCGTGAAGGTAGTGATGGAATTCATGACCGGCCCGGCTTGGTTCCAGATCGTCTCAGCCCATTTAAGTGCAGGTCCAGAGAGTAGTGATACGATGTAGGCGATCTTTGACTTATCTGTGGGATATAGAGAAGGTTGCATTTCGAATATGAGGGAACATTGTAACAGAAAACCATTGCACTCCCCCGCTCCGCCTGAGTAGGGCGCTGGTCGGGCCATGGGACTGGAAGGAAGGGCCGAAGAAGAAACTGTGGAGGCGGAAGTGCTCGGTGCTGGTGGTGCGTTGGAAAGTGGAGCTGGTGGCTGTAGAATCCGCTTCAACTGGTCCACCAGCTCTTGAAAGTGATCGAGGGTGCTCATGTTGTCGTCGTTATTGGTCCGGGCTTCTGTTATGAAGCGGACAGGAGACAGAGGTAAGGAAACGTTAGGGTGTTTATTGAATGACAACAAGGAGCACATGAAGGATAGCCAGGAGGATCAGGAATGATGTTGGGGTCTTTTCCTCCGTGGCTGGGTAACAGGAATACACGAGGACGGACAGCACACACCAGATACAGCTGACAGAGGATGACACAGACTTGGAAGGACTGGAAGACAGGACGATTCGGGAGGACCAGGAAGACTAGGAGGAATACAAAGAGAACAGGTAAGTAAATCGTTTGTTTAGCTGAGGATGACTACGCTGAGTGGTCGCTCAGTTGTCCGCTTTCGTCGAGACGAGCCCGGACAATGAGCGACTGGAGTGCTGTGCTTTTATCTGGTGCTCGTGAATGTGATGCAGCTGTGTGCTCATTAGAAGTCAGGTGATGGTGATCTTCGTGAGTGGGGGTCGTGAGAGCCTGACCAATCCATGACAGTAGTAGAAGGTACTACAAAATTTAGTTTGAAAAAATAAAACTCTTGAGCCATGAACCAGCAGCCATGTTAAGGCAGACAAAGCAGAGACCGAAAGGCAGGTGCTAGCTCTATTATTTTGATTGCGGATATATTATATATATATATATATATATATATATATATATATATATATATATATATATATATATATATATATATATATATATATATATATATATATATATATATATATATAAGAATAGGAAGGAAATATTTTACAAATAGGTATTCCCAATTCAATTAAATTGGTGGCGGACACTGGTTACCAGTCTCTATGTAAATGACCTTTAACCTCTACTACATGATCTGGTCAATGGTGGGAGGGTTAGACTTAATTAGGAGGTCATTAAAACCTGCCCCCTGCAAGCCATTAGCTCTATAACTGGCCACACACAAACCCACAGCTAACCTACAGCTGTAATCAGACAACTTCATCAAATCTCTGCGTTTCACTGCATCTGCACACACATCACATCCCAGATCTAATAGCAATAAGGACAGATTCATCTGATGATATTATGTCACTTCTGTCACTTGAGTCATGTTATTAAATGATGAAGTAACGTGTCATTGATTGATGAAGTGGAATCACGCGAACTGAAACTAGCATCATATTCTTAAAAGGGAAAAGCACATATTTTCCAGCTGAGCGTTTCTGGAGCGTTCGGCCCATTGTTTTCTAGGCTGCGTTAAATTACTCTAACAAAATGTGTTCCCATGCTCGCTGCCAGGCTGAAGTAGAATAAAATGAAGAATAAATTAGCACATTCAACGTAAACACTGCTGTGCTGCAAGATTGCGTTGAGAAAACAAAGCTTGTGTTTATGGAGAGAAAGATGAAAGTTGTATTAAATGAGAATCCGGCTCTACAAGAGTCTATCTAAAGACTGAAAGATTAAGATAAAACAAGGGAGGCTGAATGAGAAGGAGAGAATAAGTGAGAGCCGACAACTTCATCTACAGAGGCATCAACAAAGACAGTACAAAGGCGAAAGGCGAGAAAAAGGGAAAGAGAAAAGGGCCAGAGGTTAGAGAAGACAGAGAGAGATGGAAAAACAGCGAGAGAGAGACAAGGCGTAAAAGAGGGAGAAAAGAGAGCGACTGATGTAGATAAACAGTGAAGAAAAGGAGCGAAAGAGAGATTAATAAAGAGGCAGAAGTGGAGAAAAATAGAAACTGAGGGAGAAAGAAGGGACTCCAGCGACTCTCTTTGTCCCAATCGCCGATTTCACACCGACACAAAGGGTTCGGTGGACGTTTCATCCTTTCATGAACGTTTCTCTGGCGTTTATTCAGCGTTAGTCTGTGACGTTATGAAGTCAGCCCCATTCAGGCCACGTTATAAATCACCTCCGCCGCTGCAGAGCGTGGCCAATCGACCAATTACGCAGTGTGGCCGCCCCTGAACACGCAGGACAATGGCATCACAAGGCCAATAAACAAGCCTCTAATAGGGCGGCGGGGAAAACGCGCCCAAAACAGGCCCCAACCGCCCGCCGCACGCACGTATTCCATCATCCCCATGCCCTCGCATTTCCTCCCGCTAATGCTGGCGCACACACACAGCTGTGTAAGGAGCGGGGCCAGGGCAGAAGGGTAGCACTGGCAAAACGGGAGAAAAATGACCCGGAGCTAGAACGCCATGCAAACCCCCCCGTGGCCCTTTTCAGGCTGCGAGCCAGAACAAAAGCATACTGTTGCCATACTGTGACGTTCATGCTAGCCAGTTAGCACAGCTGCAAGAGCTCACCTTGCGCTAGCGACTATTGTTGGTCTGTTTTAGAGCCTCTTCCATCCATCTTCTGGACTGGATGAGACAAATACAGACTGAGAGAGAGAGAGAGTGGTCGGGTGATGCAGCTGCAGAGTGAATGAATGCCAGAGTAAGGTGAAAAGGGGAAGACTGTAGAGAGAGCAAGAGAGAGAGAGGTGTCAATGTAACTGAGCACAGGGTGGTCCCACCCACTCACTTACAGAGCAGCTGCAGTTAAACCATCCCATGATACTTGGCACTTTTAGATATAATTTTAGGCTGTTTTGAAACAATATAGCATTATGAAATATGGAAGTAGAATTTACGTGAATATTTCAATTTACACACTGGTGCTGTTCAGTATTTTTCATCTCTCCTTCACTGGAATGGTACACAGTTTTGGCACTTTAAAAAGGTTAATTTACCCCAAAAATTGTGTAAATGTTCCATAACAATAAATGTAGAGCTCTTAAACTTTAAAACTATTTTTTTCATTTTAGCAATAATACGTAAACAGTCTTTTATTAAACAAACAAACAATAAAAACAGTAAAAAAAAAGTTTTTAACTATTTAAGATTTACAAGCATTTTAGTTGGAATTTTCTTTTCCACCTCTTTACCCAAAAACTGATTAACACAAAGTGATCATAACTGCTGCATAAATATAATTAATACTGTAAAATATCCTTAAATATAGAATATCTAACATAAAGTTTTAATTTTGTTATTGTCAATTCTAATCTAACGCTTAGGCCCAATCCCAAATTTACCCCTTAGACCAGGGATGTCAGACTCAATTCCTAGAGGGCCGCAGCCCAGCACAGTTTAGTTCCAACCCTAATTAAACATAGCTGATCAAACTAATTAAGTCTTTCAGTCTTGTTTGAACCCTATTCAAGCAGGGCTGGATCTAAACTGCAGGGCTGCGGCCCTCCAGGAATTGAGTTTGACGTCCCTGCCTTAGACCTTAGCCTTACCCCTACCCCTTGTTTTGAGCATTCACGTGAGGGGGTAGAGGTGTCCCAATTCTCTATAGCTTGAAGGCGTAGTGCTAATGGGAAGGGGTAGATAGATCTTGAAATGGAGATTTTTCAGGACCACATTCGAAACTTAAGGCTAGGAATATTTCCAAGAATACACCAGCTTCAACGGCCGCATGGCTGCACACGGAAGTAATGAGATGCACAAATTAGTCTTTTTTTTTGTCATTATTATGAATTTTTACAACAAACAATACAATGTTTTAATACATTCATAACCGCATTCGTGTTTTACCATCATGTTTTAAAAAAAGCCCCCGCTAAAATAAAAAACGCTATATTTTGCAGTCTATAATCCCTAATAATAACTCCTGTATAGTCCCATAGCATTCTAACACTCGATGAGACCGTAATACCCTGTCAGAAAAGTCTAGTGGCTGGGAGTGAGCTTTTTACACTGTCTGCTATAATGTTAATGTTTTTGTGTGTTTACATAGATGAATATGGCTACAGTGTAAATGCACAGTACAGTTACGAGCTTATTATCACGTTATATCGTTATGATAACATGATATTTACCTTCAGTAATTTTCTGAAGATAAATACTTAACAATAACTCAACGCGACCATCAATCTCATATGAAGACCTGTGCTGGTGTTGTAGTGGTGTCCCATTTCTTAAGGATAGATTTTGAAGCCCTTCACACTCTGTTTCAAGGGCAAGGGTTAGGGGTACAAAAATAGAATTTGGATTGGGCTTTAACTAATATTAGTTTTGCTCAGTACTCACAATCATTAAAGTTTAATGGCCTCTGGCTATCAGTGTTTTTTTTTCATTCATCAGCTAGAAAGAATTAATCAGCTAGACATCGATTGCTTCAATGTCAACATCAATATACTGTAATTTTGGTGTGCTCTTCGTAAAATTTACAGTTGCTTGTACATTCTACAGTAAGTACTTGTGTAATATCTACTATCCCTAAAGCTACCCCAGAGATGAACCTCAACCTGTAGTTACCTTTTATAACTTTTTTAGGCAAGTACAAGTTAAGCTGATATACTTTACTGTAAAATGAAGTGCAATAGTTTGTAGAAGTTTTTAGGGTGTTTGTTGTCATGGCAACCGAGCTGCTAAATTTAGAGACTATACATAATAAAGTTCTTCAAGAGCAGTCATTTTATTTAAAAAATATAAATATTACTCCCAGCAGCACTCTATTGGCATTTTTATTATTCTATACATGACTTAATCTAGTATTCATTTCACATTTTGCCACAGAACAGCAATTGCAAGTATATTTAGTGTCATCTAAGCTGGAATGTAATATGAATTAAAATTGTACACTGAGTAAATGTAAACAGCATAACAGGCATATACTGGTATTAACAGACAGTGTTAGCAGAGTAATAACTGAGATCTGGATTATGTAATCAAATTACAAAAATGAAAAATTTAATAATAATAATAATTTAAAAAATTATTCCTCGTATCTGTAAACATATTTGGCAGTAAAGCTCTTTCCCATTCTGAAGTAATAGATTTTTTTATAATTAAATGATTAAATATTCACATTCATTAGCTGTACCGTGTACTGATAAAAAAATATGCAACTTGATTATATAGATGTTCATTTCCAGCAACTATAATTAATTATTAATTCTGGAGGTCTGACCAAACATATTTACATTGTGAAAGACTTCTTAATGTTTATGTAATGCAAGGATTGCAAACATTTTTGTCAATCGGTGCCTTTTGAACTGAAATATTTACATGAAGACTTGCTGAAATTGAAAGTTTTATAGTTTTAACTATAGTTCGGTCAAATGTAATCTAAAAGTAATCCAAAAGTAATCTGAAAAAATATATAATTTTCATGATGCAATTTGTACATAATAAACCCAGCACTGTAAGTAATCATCTATTAGAGCAATATGTCAAAAAATATGCTAAAAAAAACTCATGTGATTTAAAATAAACCTCATTTTTCATTGTCGACATTAACATGAAAATGGTATTTTCAAATGCATCCGCTCAGTAGAGCTTCTTCAAAAACTCTTTGTAGTTGTAGTCCTTTGATTGTAGGACAACTGCATTAGTGTGGACAGAAGATTATTATTATTATTAATGCAGACATAGACAAAATGTATATTTTTTAATCTATTAATATTTTAATTAACTTAATTCCTGTCCACATTCCCTATTCCTTTCCATTGTAAAAACCTAGATTTGCTTAAGTAAACATGGGACAAATTGAATTTTGTTGTTGTTTGGTGAAAATAAACAGAATGTCTCAAACGCTCTAACCCAAGCTTAACTTGTTTTTGAACCCATGTATCATATTTCATCAAATGTAAATGAAAGCTCAGGGGTGTCCGCCGTAGGCCCAGCTGCAAGTGTCAAAATTAGACACAAAGGTCATCGGCGCTACACGTGATCCTCACAAACCCTCCCCGTGTCCCAACAAAATCCCACCGTCACAAATCGCCAATGTCCCGTCCTCTTACACCCATACAAAATTCATCAACATAGCTCATGAATGCTCCTCTCTAGATGCTCCGGCTGAAGTGTCTGCAGCTGCTAAGAGAATGTTAGTGTCATCTGTTGGTGGAGTGAGTCTAATAGCACTTGGTACTATGACACTAAATACCCCTCGCACAATTCCACCTTATTCATTAAAAAGACCCCAGGCACGTTACTGACCCACTAAATATCTTGGCCACAATGCCACTTGCGCACCAAATTTCCACGATACAACAACACTCGTGCACAAAATCGTTCCAATGCGATTCTGAAATGCCCACTCGAGTAAATCACCCTGTAGGCAAAACCAAGCTCACAATGCAACTTCACGCTCTTAGATCTCTAGGCTTCAGGACTCCATTGTGTTTGTGCCAACATTTAATCATCTGTCTTTTAAAACAGAGCCGTTTGTTAAGCTAAAGTTCAGCTAGAATTTTTATATTTAAGAAAAAAAAAAGATTTACAAAGCTATGATGTACTGATGTAAAGGTTTTTGCTAAAGTAGATAGTCTAGAATGTTATTGACAGGTCATGGCCAATAAATTCACAGAATTTACCATAATTCTTTTCTGTATTTAAATTTATTTATTGTGATTTTATATTCAAATACTACACTTTTGAAATTACTATTAGTGAATGAAGTACTGTACAGTGAATGGAAACATATGTACTGTATGTTAGTGTTGTTTTGACATAACTGAACCGCAAACATGTTATAAAAATACAAAATATTAAAGATTAGACCTTTTTGATTAGACCTTATTGATGATTAAATGCAATTAATGGATGTAGGTATTAACGTATTATTGTGTTTAATTTAATTTGAGTGTTTTAATAGCATGAATAAAAAAGAAAATAAATATTAAAATACATTTTTAAATGTAATGTGAATGAAGGCATTGGAGCGTTTCTGTGTTCAGTGTGAAATATGGGTGATATTTTGAGATTTGCTAAAGATTGTTTAACAGTTTCATTGAAGTATTGGTGTTTTTTTTTTTCAGAATAACTTTAGGTAAGTATGGCTGGGTTATTATAGTATAACTAAAACTATAAAAAACGAAATTATGAAAACATTATTTAACTCCAAAAAAGTATTAAAAACTAATCGTATTTTTTTTCAGCTAGTTGTCTTCTCATTTTCTATTTTTTTAAAACTAATAAAACATTTAAATAAAAATAAGATAGAACGTAAAACAGAAATGAATAAAATCTACAGTTGAAGTCATAATTATTTGATTTTTTTTTTTTTTATATTTCCTAAATAATGTTTAACAGAACAAGGACATTTTCACAGTATGTCTAATAATATTTTTTCTTCTGGAGAAAGTCTTATTTGTTTTATTTTGGCTAGAATAAAAGCAGTTTTTAATTATTTAAAAAACATTTTAAGTTCAAAATTATTAGCCCCTTTAAGCTATTTTTTTTTTGGATTGTTTGACTATTTTTCGACAATTTTTTTTTAAATTGTTGACTATTGTTTTTTTTATTTTATTATTATTATTATTTTATTTTTTATTTTATTTTATTTTTTTGTATTTTTTTATTTTTTTTTATTATTTTTTGCCTAATTACCCTAACCTGCCTAGTTAACCTAATTAACCTAGTTAAGCTTTTAAATGTCACTTTAAGCTGTATAGAAGTGTCTTGAAAAATATCTAGTCAAATATTATTTACTGTCATCATGGCAAAGATAAAATAAGTCGTTTTTAAATGAGTTATTAAAACTATTAGAAATGTGTTGAAAAAATCTCTCCGTTAAACAGAAATTAGGGAAAAAATAAACATGGGGGCTAATAATTCAGGGGTTTAATAAGTCTGACTTCAACTTTATTGGTCAAAAAAGGGGGTGTCACAGTGGCGCAGTGGTTAGCACAATCGCCTCACAGCAAGAAGGAAGCTGATTCAAGCCTCAGCTGGGTCAGTTGGCATTTCTGTGTGGAGTTTGCATGTTGTCCCCGTGTTCGTACCGGGTGCATTGCTGGATGAGTGTTTATGAATGTTTCTCAGTGATGGGTTGCAGCTGGAAGGGCATCCGCTGTGTAAAACATATGCTGGATAAGTTGGTGGTTCATTCTGCTGTGGTGACCCCAGATTCATAAAGGGACTAAGCCGAAAAAAAAAAAAATGAATGAATGAATGGTCAAAAAAGATACCCCGTATTGGTGTCTGCATCCAATTAAGTTCACAAAAGTGATCCACTTTCAATTTATATTATATGAAAGTAGAACAGTTGTTTATCTTAATGTTTCAAATAACTTTTGTAAAAATAAAATGTGTAAAAATATGAATGAAATAACATTCCCCTTATTTGTTATGGTAGCATATATGTTTGTGATAAAACTTTCATAAAACTTCATACTTATTCTGATCTGTACTCTTTAAAATATGAAAGAATAAGTAATCTTGATACACTAAACAATATTTTTAATAACCATTATAAACAAATAGGTAAAAACAAAGTGGTTTGAAGGATAGTGGCAAAGTATAAAAATTTGAAGCTATTATTTATCTCCATTACTAGTTTAAAAAAAATATTACTCCCGGCAGCGCTCTATTGGCATTCTATACATGACCTAATCTAGTATTCAATTCACATTTTGCAATAGAACAGCAATTTCAAGAACCTTGTGTGTCATCTTAGCCATAATATGAATTAAAATTGTACACTCAGTAAATGTAAATAGCATAACAGGCATATACTGGTATTAACAGACAGTGTTAGCAGAGTAATAACTGAGATCTGGTGTAATCAGATGGCAAAAATAAAATAATAATAGGAAGTAAAAAATAATTTAAATAATTAAAAAACTAATTTCTCATATCTATAAACATACAGTTAAAGTCAGAATTATTAGCCCCCGTTTATTTTTTTCCCCTAATTTCTGTTTAACAGAGAGATTTTTTTCAACACATTTCTAAACATAATAGTTTTAATAACTCATTTCTAATAACTGATTTATTTTATCTTTGCCATGATGACAGTAAATAATATTTGACAAAATATTTTTTCAAGACACTTGAAAAAGATACAGCTTAAAGTGACATTAAAAGGCTTAACTAGGTTAATTAGGCAGGTTAGGGTAATTAGGCAAGTTATTGGATAACGATGGTTTGTTCTGTAGACTATCAAAAAAATATATAGCTTAAAGGGGCTAATAATTTTGACCTAAAAATGTAAAAAAAAAAAAAAAAAAAAACTGCTTTTATTCTAGCTGAAATAAAACAAATAAGACTTTCTCCAGAAGAAAAAATATTATCAGACATACTGTGAAAATTTCCTTGCTCTGTTAAACATCATTTGGGAAATTCAAAGGGGCTAATAATTCTGACTTCAACTGTATCTGGCAATAAAGCTCTTTCTCATTCTGAAGTAATTACTTTTTCAAATCCTCATAATCAGATTACAATAACTTTTTTTATTAAATGTTTATATATTCACATTCATCAGCTGGACCATGTACTAATTAGATGAAAAAATATGCAACTTGCTGATGTCTTCATGTCCAGCGACCATTATTAATTTCTGAGCTCTGAACAAACTTATTTACAATGTGAAAGACTTTTTAATGTTTATGTAATGCAAGGATTCCAAACATTTTTGTTAGTCGGTGCCCTTTGAAATAAATTATTTGCAGGAAGACCCCCTGAGATTTAAAGTTAAACTGTCAAATGTAATTTAAAAGTAATCCAAAAGTAGTCTGAACAAAATGACCTGTTTTCGTGATGATTATTTCACTGAACAATATTTTTAATGACCATTACAAACAAATAGGTAAATACATAGTGGTTTGAAGGATAGTGGCAAAGTATAAAGATTTAAAATTATTATTTATCTAAATTACTAGTTTTAAACATCATTATCTGGTAAAAGTACAATAAAATTTAAAATAAAAAACACTGCATTGTAAATATATATATATATATATATATATATATATATATATATATATATATATATATATATATATATATATATATATATGTAAATATATATATATATATATATATATATATATATATATATATATATATATATATATATATATATATTATAAATATATAATATATATATATTATAAATATATAATATATATATAGTGGAAATGAGCAGTACAATTATTACTGATAAATAAAAGTAGAATACAAACACTTCAATGAGACAAACAAATGATGCATCCCTAAATGGAAAGCTAGATCATGCAAAAGTGACATTTTGGATTCAAACAAGCAGAGATGTGAAGGGTCTGACAACTCTCCTGTTTTGTCTTGCTCAAAATCTTTTTGTCCGCGTCTTTCTAACCCCTGTCCCATTTACAAACTTTTCAGCGGGACAACTTGATTACCATTCAGGTGGACGTCTGGCTACTGCACACACTTGTTGGAAGAGCTCTAGAGAAGTGTGTGTGTGTGCGTGTGTGCATGTGTGTGTGGTTGGAGGGATCGATTTGATTCTAATCGGACCATGAAAAGAACATGATCTAACTGCTTTCAGCTGCGAGTACATTCGGCCCTCTCCACTATTTGCTCTCCCTCTCTACTCCCCTTTTCCTTTCTTTGACGCTCTGTCTCTCGCTCTTTGACACACAATGTCTCTGGCCGATTCAAAAAGCCTTGAATGTCTCATTAATGACTTTGTGAAGACTGGGGTAGAGAGATTTGAGGATGGACGCGGGGCGGGAGGGAGAAGGAGGAGAAGGAAAAAAAAAAAAACAGGGCTGGAAAGAAAAGGTTGGAGAAAGCGTAAAAAATTCCAGGGTTGTTTTAAAAGGCCGACTGAGATCTTTGCTATGGATTATCATGACAGCGTTTTAGAGGCTCAATGGGGTTGACCTCTTTGAATGCCAGTGTATTTGGCCGGAGAGACACTCGCTGGCTTTAACCAGGCTCACTGACTCTAAAAGTGTGTCCTCTTTTTGCATTTTCCTCCTGCACCCTGCTCCAACCCTGGCATTTGTACGTGATGACTGCGTTACAAATTATGGCTTGCATTTCGGGTTTGGGGAACTTTTATTGAAAAGAACTTCAATCATTTTAAGGCAAAACACTTTTTTGATGCACTTGTCAGTTTTGAGATGTTGTTAATTTCAGTGTAATGTGAAGGATACATCCAAAACACTCTTTAAAGTCTTTCTTTATTGAATTATGTCTGCAGATTTCCATTACAATGCTATTTTCAAGGCTGTTTTTTGTTGTTTGTTTTTCTCCTGCGCTCTCCTTCATCAGCACTAACACCAAACTTCATAGTTATATTTATATCGATATTCTGAAGGTTTCTACTGAGGGAAGTTAATACATAATTTGCCACATTATATAATTTTATTCTACAAAATATAGTGAAAAAGGTATTTATTAATTAATTAATTTATTTATTAAATCCAATGATTGAGTTGAACATATTTGGTGGTTTTTGTTGGGTTATTTTTAACCTTTATTAGGTTATTTATTTATTAACTCAACCAGTTGGGTTAAATATTTGGTGCTTTGTTGGGTTATTTTTAAATTTTGTTAGGTTATTTATTTAATAACTCAAACAGTTAGGTTAAAAATTTAGAATTTCAACAGTCCGGTGATTTAACTGACACAGAACAGCTGTATTAATATGCATACGTAATGTTGTTTATGCGTTATAAAGTTTATTTAAGCTATAACACAATAATGTTGTTGTTTTTTTATCAGATTAGCTCTTCGTGTTATGATTTTCATTTCACCAGCACTCTTAATTATTGATCATACAAACACGCATTTCATAGCCGATCTATATTAAATGGATAAAAACGCTTTCTCTACCTCCCGTGTTCATCTCTACAGTTTGGGATATACACATTTTTTGGCCGTTATTCTCGCCTTTAGGACCCAGCGAAGACATCAACCCGGTGTCTTGTTCAGTCTTGGTTAAGGTATTCAGTTATATAACCCAATGCATTGGGTTAAAATAACCCATAGTTGGAAAGGTGCTATACAACCTATAGTTGGGTTATATGTTTGGCTATTTTTAACCCAACTATTTTAACTGAGCGGAGTGATAAAAAGCTTCCCGTTTCCAAAGATTCACATTTGTCTCTAATGTGACAAAAAAGAAAGAGTTTTGAACCAATGTTGAGATTTTTGTCCTCAAAATACAGAATATGGAGAAATAAGCACATATTTACTTATTTAAACTTATAATTTTAGAAAACTTGTAATACAAGAAATGTTTAATATTGCAGCCACTCAACTGAGGGAGAATGGTGATAATAATTGGTCTATCAATTTCTCTGTAGTGTCTTGCCTTAAAGAATAAAGCTGAGCTACAGTGATCCACCTATAGGACATGCTCTCTCCTCTCTTGATGCACCAGATGCTGTATCAACACCATGTTTCTTGAAATATTGTGCAATTCTAATTGGGCTTCACGCAGGTGAGTGGGCTTGCCAAACCACCTGTAGAAGACACACTTATTTCCTCTCCATATGCACCAGACACCTTCTTATAAGTAGGGATGACCAGATCCAATCACGTGATTGGAAATCGGGCCCGATCACACGATTTCAGACTCGATCGGAATCGGACGTTGCCTCCCAATCAGGGCTCGAATATACAGTTGAAGTCAGAATTATTAGCCCCCCTTTGAATTTATTTTTTTTATATTTACCAAATGATGTTTAAGAGAGCAAGGACATTTTCACAGTATGTCTAATAATTTTTTTCTTCTAGAGAAAGTCTTATTTGTTTTATTTCGGCTAGAATAAAAGCAGTTATTAAAGTAGAAAATATCTAGTAAAATTTTATTTAGTCATCATGGCAAAGATAAAATCAATCAGTAATTATAAATGAGTTATTAATACTATTATGTTTAGAAATGTGTTGAAAAAATCTTCTCTCCGTTAAACAGAAATTGGGGAAAAAAATAAACATGGGGGCTAATATTTCTCACTTTAACTGTATATGTATGTATATATATATATATATTCTCATAATTTTTTTAACACATCTATAGTTATGCGGTGGCACAGAGTTAGACCTCTTTCTTGACTTCACACAGAAACAGCAACATCACTTTGTTGCAGAGACGCTATTGGTAAAATGCCGGAAAAGTAGAACATGGAAGCTGCTTGAATTGAAAAGCACGAGTAGGTCTGGAGGTATTATAAAGTTGATGAGGACAACATTGCCATAGCAAACTGTGAGATATGTAAACTTAGGATTGCCTGCCGAATATTTTAAATTGAGGGGCTATTTGTTTCTATATCTGATTTTTTTTAAATATATTTACTGTTGCCCTGAAGTCCAAAAGGGAAGAATTTATGTCATTTATTACTTTATTGTTCAAGCTACCTCACAGAAGTGCTCTGTTTGTTAACGGAGTTGTTGAATGTTAAAAAAAGTGAATTAAATAAAAAATAAGGAAGATCCTAGATCTGTTTCTTCACTCTTCTTTATACTTTTTTTAATGTATTATAGAAGTATCGTATTGTCTTTCGGTATCGGTAGATACTCAAAATCAAATGACCCCTGTATAAAGGAACGGCGTCATACCGCCCCATAGCATTAGTTTTAAAGATAAAATTCAGCCATGCGTTTTCAGAATGTGCCTATGTTTTTTGTGGGCTTGACAAGCAACCTATACAAAACACTCTCTCCTTTCTGTTTACTCTGAAAGAGAAAAAACTAAACTTACTTACACTTGTAATCTGCTCGTAAGAATGCTCCTGCTATCTGATGATTTGAAGTGAGACTGTGTGCTTTATTTTTATCCATCGAGATTAAAGTTACACTTTAATGTGACATTTCTATCACAAGCACATCTGTGGCCAAAGCTCTTTTGAGTTCACAGTCTTTTGTTCCTCCAGATAATTTTCTTTATTCCCTATTTCCTATGTATTCCCTGCAGTAAAGTAGTATTCGATATAGGTCCAGAATATTGCTGCAGAAAGACTTATTTTGAGTTTTTGGGATTATTCTGAGTCTTCTGTAAGCAATTTTTAATAAGATTTATATTTAAAATTCGATAGCTGAATTGTCGGGAGCTTATTTGACCTATTTTTTTTTTTTAAACACTTCACTGATTGTTTATGGTTTGACAGAAGTTACTCTCACAATAAGTGCAAAGAATCATGGTAGTAGGAAAACGTTAGATATCCTTATGTCCATCTTCCATTGGCTCTCTTTTCTCCTCATTGGTAACATCATTTATATCCAAAGTTCACTCCAGTTCTTCCAGCCACTTGTCACTGGGTGAAAAATATCTGTGATTCTCTGCTTTCGGGATAAATCTGCTTTTCAGCCGCTGCTGTCATCGGGATAGTTAACACAACACTGAGGGCCATAAGTCAGAAGCCTGAGGTCAGAGGTCAAGGTGGTCCTGAGGTTCTCTCTTTTTCTCGATTTCTATTTTATTTGGCTTTTTTTTCTTCTTCATGAATACTTCACACACGGCTAAAGTTGAGAAAAACAGGGAAAAGTAAATTATTTTTCATTCCCGAAAGTCAGAGCATAGACATGGTGTGCTATAAATTATGGAAATAAAAAGCCAGTGTGTTAAGCATACTAAAAGCAAACATGTATATATTATTGTTCCGCATTTAATAAACACATTTGTTTGTTCGATTATTTAATTAGGTAAAGTAATACTAGATTTGTAATATCTTATTTAGTTATTGTATAGTTGTTTTATATATTATATAGTTATATATTTTTCATACCCTGTCAAAATCAATACCTTTACTCACATTGCACTCTGCTTTCAAAAAACCTAGAACACGGAAGCAGCTTAAGGCGGAAAGCGCGAGTATGTCTGTGGTCTGGAAGTATTATAAAGTTGATGACGACAACATTGCCATAGCAAACTGTGAGATTTGTAAACTTGGGATTGCATGCCGGGTATTTTTTAAGTCCAAAAGAAGAATTTGTGTTATTTACTACTTGATGATTGAACTTTATTACTTCAGGACAAAGTTATAAAAAAAGCACAGGTTAGGAAAAGGCATTTCAAAGGTTGAAAAAGTTATTTGGATTTTGATTTGATTTACTGTATGAAGTAATCATCATACCTTTGACATAATTACTTCATACAGCTGTATTACTGTAAAAAAAAAAAGAATCTGTAGTTTTACAGTTTAAGGCACCCCAGCTGCCGGAATAAAAACTTAAAATAACGGGCGTTATCATTCATTCATTCATTCATTCATACATTCATTTTCTTTCCGGCTTAGTCCCTTTATTAGTCTGGTGTCGCCACAGCGGAGTGAATCGCCAACTTATCCAGCATATGTTTTACGCAGCAGATGCCCTTCCAGTTGCAACCCATCTCTGGGAAACATCCATACACACTCATTCACACACATACACTACAGACAATTTAGCCTACCCAATTCACCTAAACCACATGTTTTTGGACTTGTGGGGGAAACCAGAGCACCCAGAGTCACCCATGCAAACATGGGCTGAACAAGCAAACTCCACACAGAAACGACAAGCCAAGGCTCGAACCAGCGACTTTCTTGTTGTGAGACGAGCGTGCTACCCACTGCGCCACCGTGATGCCCAGAACGGCTGTTAAATTACAGAAATTTAAATTTAAGGAAATTTCTGTAATTTAATGTCCGTTATTTTAAGATAAATATCTGTAATTTAACAAACGTTATTTTATGGTTTATTTCTGGCACCCCAGCTGCCCCATATATATATCCATATAACAGGACATTGTTTTGCCAATGATAATTTTATTGTTCTGCTGCATTTTGAAAACACTAATTACATAAATGTATTGATTTAGTATCAATGTATTGTTTAGTATATTATGTATAGTAATAATAAGATTAGTCCGATGATATTATACATGTACTTTTTAGATAATTATTTATCTATTTTTATTTGTTATTATCAGTATTGGGGAAAGTTACTTATAAAAGTAATGCATTACAATACTGAGTTACTCCCCAAAAAAGTAACTAGTTGCGTTACTTAGTTACTTTTTATGGTAAGTAATGTGTTGTGTTACTTTTCATTATCAAGCTGAGGCTTGATCTCATTCAGAATTAGTTTTTTACTTTTCTTTCTTTCTTTTCAGCAATTAATAATGCACTGTACAACCTACACCTACATTTACATTTAATAAACACATCAAAAAAATAGTTTAGTGTAGTGTTATCTGAGAACTTCCTGACCCCATAGCTCTACATGTCATACATACTGATTACTGAAAGCTTAAAGCAATGTGTTTGCTACTTTTATACTATTTTTTTAGAAGTAAAATCATTGTTTATTGAGACAATCCTCTTTTTCTTTTCTTCGATGTGTTCAAAATAATGAACACATTCTCTTATTGACTGCGTGATTTATAGTGACTATTTTTATTTGAGCAATTTATTTTTAAAAAACTGATTAATTTAACTAAAAAGTCACTCAAATATTATTACTTATTTTTTTAAAGTACTGCATTACTTTACTCGTTATTTAGAAAAGTAATATTATTACGTAACTCACATTACTTGTAATGCGTTACCCCAACGCTGGTTATTATTAATGTTTTATCATACAATAACAACAACAACTGTTTGTTTGCTGATTTCCTGAAATGTAAAAGTTTAAAAAATGTTAATCATTTTCAAGACACATTTAGAAAACACATTATTCTATTCCCTTTATGTTTATATTTTTATTAATTCGTCTATTTCCTAGATGTTGAATTACAAATGTGTGATATAAAACTTATTAGAAAAGCATAATCTAGTATAACGTTCTCTCCACTTTCATTAAAGATCAAACCTTAGTAATCAAGCAGCAGACAGAGCAATCCGGCAGTGACCTTTGAGAAAACTAACAAACGATGGAGACTGAGGGAGCATGGCATAAAGATGAAGGCGGCACAGGCAGGTGCTACGAAACACTCACACTCACATATCCACATCAGTCTGTTTGACTTGAACCAGAGTTGCCACAGTGAGCAGGTGAACGACACAGACTCTAGTGTTGCTTGCATACAAATTTCACACCCCTACCCCCAAAACACTCACAGGCGGACACAAATGGACAAAGACACAGCCACACTTGAAAGTCTCTTCAGCTCTAGTTAAACAGGACGGAGAGCGAAAAAGAGGGGCACAGCACACAACCCATTCACATCGGCCCACTCCTGTCTCTCCACATACACAACATTAAGGCTATTTATGACACAAAACTGACACAATTAAGAAGAAAACACCTTATCCCGAGGTGTCTGAAATGCTGCTGGAAGCTTTCCATATAGCGTCCTTTTTAAAGCTGCTGTTTGAGACCTAAAAGAGTTGCGATAATTCAATTAGTCCTTTTTTTCATCCAACTACGTGAAGTGGATTCCAAACTAGAGTGCTTTTACATACACAAATTAATTGGGCCTGACACAACAATCACAACTTTTATTGGAGTATTCGGATTGTTTAGCGCTGGATGCTTTAGCTGCATTGTTGTGGCTTGAATGGATACTTGCCTGAGGTGTGATGTGGATGAATGTTGCCATGGAAAAAGGAGCGAGATGGAAGTGTTTTCTAAATATTAGTCTTTTGGGAATTTTTTGTGCATGCTAGATAACAGTTTATATATCAGTCAGCAGATTAGTTGAGGCTTTTGCCTTCTTGGGAAGATAAAAAGTAAGCCACTTAACACTGAAATTGAAACGTTCTGTAAAATGGAGGGGGATTGAAAGTTTTTTTTCCTTTTTTGCTTCCACAAAGAAACTTTTAGAGAAATGTTCCAGTGTTGAATGAAACAAACCACTATATTTTTCTCTATATTCTTTACTTCAGATAACTTTTTGTGGAATTAAAAGTTTTCATTGATGTTAAAGGTTTTTATTAGAAACATTAATGACAATAAAGAATTCTTTTGTAAGAATCCAATCCAATTTTTATTGACCACTGGCCAATTTTTATTGACCAAGAATCCATTTTTATTGACCATCAAATAAAAATGCTAGTCAATTGTAAATACATTTCAGTGGGAAAAATAATGAATGATCATGATTTTTCCTAGGAAATATATTTCTGAATGAGAGCTGACTTATGTGCTCGTGTTTCTTCCCATACCGATAAACTTCTGGTGAACGGTTTATGTGACTTTTTCAATTTTATACGGTTCCTTTTACAGCATCCATGTTGTAATGCAATTAAAATATAATCAGTTAAACAGACTTCAGAATTCATTTAGTTGTTAAAGCGTAAACCGAGGTGAAAAGCTGTTTACATGCACGTGTCCGTAATTATCAGCAGGTGAGCGCAGAAACGCCATTGGAAATACTGGAGTAAACTAAATGTTCATATTTTAAAGACATGGCGGGGGGAAAACAGTGCTTCTTGTACATTCTGAGACCTGCTTTATGGCGTATATCATTTAGACAGTAAAGATTGTTCATTTTAAAAGAAAACAGACCTTAAACGCAGCAATTTTGTAATGGCATACAGTTCACTGGAAGCGTTTGACCCAGGTTACTGACAAATTAACAGTCCTTCTGCATGCTTCTGCATATACCCTATTGACCCAGATTTTGCTTTTTTTTTTTTAACATGCTAAACAAAATGTATTCAGGAAAATTAGTTATGTGTAATAACAATGGAATACCACAACGAGGAGGTACTAAACTTATGAATGTATTTAATAATTGGTATATTTTTTTATTATTGTTGATAATGACAGCTTCAAGATGCCTCTTTTATGGTGAATAGACTCGCATGGATTGATTTTGGATGTTATTTTATTTTATTTTTTCCCTTGATGGTTCTGTGGGTCTCATCTACGAACTCTGATCTTTAGTTCTTGTTTTCTGTAAGGTGATTGGCTGGGTCAATCTAGCAGCTTTATTTTCTTTTTCTGAAACCAATTGAGAGTTTCCTTGGCTGTGTTTGAGATCATCTTCTTCATCCTGGAACCACTGATGCCAAGAAGGAACTTTTTTTTATGTTTAGTAACTTTCACACATTCTGCATGTTTGGCATCAATTATTTTGACTTAAGTAATATTACAGCAAATTATGTTCTGCGACGTGTACTGAACCACAGACAGTGCTGAACAGATTGCATTATACGTAGATTACTTTTCACCCATACACACTGCATCGATTTGTACATTTCGTAAAAAACAAATAATCCATGATAACAAATAAAAATAACAAATAAATGATTTAAATTGCTTATATAAAATTTTCAGTGAGACTTGAATAAGCTAAATTGACCGTAGTGTAAGTGTGTGAATGCAAGAGTGTATAGGTTTTCCAGTGGGTTGCATGTTGGGTTGCGACTGGAAGAACATCCGCTGCGTAAAACATATGCTGGATAAGTTGACTGTTCATTTCGCTCTGGTAACCCCTGATTAATAAAGGGGCTAAGCTAAAAAGAAAATTAACTTTCTATTTTTCTAGCTGTAAATCTAATAATCATTTTACCCCAAATATTTGTTTTTTCTTCAAGAAAACAAGGAACATTTTTTTTATATTTTATTTTATTTAAAAAAATATATTTATATATATTTATTTTATTTTATTCAACAGCAATACATGCTTTAGATGGAGTTTAACTTTTTTTGAACTTTCAATATTCTATTTTAGGAGAAAGAAAAATTCCAGCCTAATCTTGTTTTTCCTTTGACACTATCAGGTTATACTCAGGTGATTTATTCAACCACCATACAATTATGTTATTTACCAAGCTCCATTTGAGTTATAACTGCTGTTTTGGTATGTACTGTACCAATCTCTAACTTTAGCATCTATGCCTATTTGTGATCCTTATGTAACCATGTGTTTTGAAAATTCAGGAGCAAGAATGCATCAAACCAACAGCTTTGAGGATAAAATCTGTAATCTAGGTGGCATTAAGATGTCTGTATGCGGCTCTAGAGTAATTATTTCTGTATTGAGCGCACCACGCTAAAAACACAAGCCACTTCAGTAACTTACTCCAGATTTGGCTTTTTATCCTACACAGCTCAATTCATTCCTGAACTGCTTATCCTGCTTCAAAGTGACGCGTATAGAGCACACTGGTCACCGGTGTAGGCTGATGTTTATGTAAACACACAAAACCTC
>NC_079454.1:23464544-23544544 GCF_903798145.1 Danio aesculapii | reverse complement strand
ATATATATATATATATATATATATATATATATATATATATATATATATATATATATATATATATTTGAAGGTATATGATATATTTAATAACTGTCTAAACATGCATTTACATTGCAGCCCTATGCAATAAGCAATAACAAGATTTGTCTTGAGTTTTTAAAATCATAATAATCACAGTTTTAATAATAATGAAAATTTAAAACAATAATGCTAACTATAGGGCGACATGGTAACTCAGTGGTTAGCACTGTCGCCTCACAGCAAGAAGATCGCTGGTTTGAGTCCCGGCTGGGTCAGTTGGCATTTCTGTGTGGAGTTTGCATGTTCTCCCGGTGTTTGCGTGGGTTTTCACTGGGTGCTCTGGTTTCCCGCACAGTCCAAAGGCATGTGCTATAGGTGAATTGGCTAAGCTAAATTGGCCGTATAGTGTATGTATGTGAATGAGTGCGTATGGATGTTTCCCAGTACTGGGTTCCAGCTGTAAGGGCATCTGCTGTGTACAACATATGCTGGAATAGTTGGCGGTTCATTCCGCTGCGGCAACCCCTGATGAATAAAGAGACTATGTCGAAGGAAAATGAATGAATCAATACTAACCATGAAAAATGACAGTTAATAATATATATATATATATATATATATATATATATATATATATATATATATATATATATATATATATATATATATATATATATATATATATATATATATATATATAGAGAGAGAGAGAGAGAGGGGGGTTTCCAAAATGTTTTTAATCAGTTGAAATAATGTTCTAAAACATTATATGATCTCCTATATAGGTATATTCATTTTCACAATAAATATGTGTGACCCTGGACAACAAAACCTATAAAGTTTACATTTTTTGACACACATATTCTGACATTTTGTTTTCACAAAAGTTGATACACTCTTTTTAATTGTTTTTGTGTGCATGAAATGTTTGATCTTGACACTGAAAACATCTTGTCTTTGACCCATTATTCATGGAAAAATTGCAAAAAAAATTGTTTTGTTTTTGTTAAGATTGTTTTATTTGTTAAGACTAAAATGGCTATTTTACTTATTCAAGTGTATTCTAATTTGCATTAAAAAATTGTGACTTTTTTTAACTTAACTGCACAACTATGTGCAATTTCAGTTAATGAAAGAGATATATAAGATAATATTAGTATAATATTAATATGTATTCCTATTGAATTTGATGGTGCCTTCCCGTAGACTGCTATGAAAACAAGAGATTTAAGGCTTTTATAAAATATAATGATGCTTTGAGCTCCTTTGCTACATTGTAATTGTTTAGTGCATCTCATAGTAATTTAGCAGGCAAATTCTAAAAGTTTAGAATATTCCAGCTTAAACATTAAAGGGGTTGTTCACCCCGAAATCTTAATTCTGTCATCTTTTACTCAAATATACCTGTTTCAAACCTGTTTGAGTTTCGTTCTTCTGTTAAAATCAGTAACTGTTAACTTTCATAGTATGTTTCTCCCCATATAGCCTACTTTGGATGTGAGTGTCTGCCAGTTTCCAATATTTAAAAAAATATCTTCTTTTGGGTTCAAGAGAAGAAAAAAACTCATTAAGGTTATAGGAACTACTTGTAAATGTCCATTTTTGGGTGAACTGTCCCTTTAAGTTAATTCACATTTAGACTGAACTTAATTATGGAAAACATGAAAACATTTTAATCTTATTATGTGCTCATATTAATCTTGAACCAGTAAACTCATGTTTGCCTAATTTACAGGTCATCTCAAGTGCATGGACTGTATTTTAAAAGAGTACTTTTAGTATAACTCTCTATGGGGCTTTGATTAAGACTTTACATATTTCCCAGATTTGATTTCAGCATGTCGAGCGAAACACAATCGGGATAAGGGCTATTTGGTCGCTCGTCGGGCCTGTTGTGGTTTAGTCATGAGTGTTTGTCTAGTGGTTTGGAAAGAACTGTTGGCTTTTAGAAGAGTTGTGCTCTATAATAAGGTGATGAGAGCGAGGCTTTTTTTTAATGAGGTTAGTGGAGATTTTCTTGAGTTCAGCATCACCGAATCTGTCGGCATTTATCTTGTTTTTCTGGCCTCTCCTAATTGCGCGGCTTCTCTTTCAATCTAAGTCGCTCTAATAAATGCATCTTGTCAAATTATTCGTGAAGAAAAACGATGGGGATACGCAACAGTTGCAGTTTGCTGCAGAAATTCCTATGTGTGTGGCTCCCGCTTCTTTTCATAAAAATCGTATCCGTCATTAAGACATAAATTAGATTTTGACACACACGGGCAATTGAATTTAAGCCCCCCACTCAGCCCCCAAAACGATGAAATGAAGAGCAGGCCCTGCAGCTGCTATTCAGATGAAGGAGATAATTGGCAATGAAAAGTCACTGCGCCGCATTATGTTGTCTGCGGGATCATTGTTCATTTTCCCCTTGCTATTGAAGACTATATTGAAAACCCGAGTGTTTCTTTTCAGTTTTCAGTATTCACCGTGTGTTGCTTGGTTACTGGGAATGGGGGGAATCACCCACTGTATCAGTCGGGACGGGCCGCAGGCTGGCCCCTTGCGCCACAATGCAACTTTTGTGAGAAGGCGTTGACACAAATTAATGATACTTATGCAATACGGCAGTTATGAAGCGCTTATAGTGCAATATTGAACGGCACTGGAGGTGAGACCATACGCCATTTTTTCAATACATTACACTGGAATAACCACATGTTTGATGTGAATGTATTCAATAAAATGTTGTGTTTATTAGAATTATAGCACATTGACTCCCCCCATGTGTTTCTAGAAAATGCTCCCACCATATAATTTAATTGAAATCCGTCAAAGTCGCGTGCATTTGTTGTTAATGGTGTTACGTGTTAATGAAAGCGTTTCACGTGAACCCAACGTGTCTATAGTAATACAAATAGAATTTACATTTGGTTCAAGAATGATTGTTTGAGAAGGCCTAACTTCGGAACAGTTCACCTGATCACCTGACGTCGTCCGATTCTCATTGATATTTTACATAGGGGTCTACATAAATTTTTATATCAAATTATGTATTATTCATAACTTCTATAAGATGTTAGTTCTTATTTTATATCTTAAAAAACAGAATTTTGATACACTTTGCACAAACGTCACAACATATCTGTGCACTCTTATCAAAAACGACTTCTAAAAGTATTACAAGGTTCAAGCCATGCAAGAAAATTACGTCAAATGGAATTTTTACCCCCGATGACCTTTATATATGTTAGAGGGCTATAATCTATTGTAATATATAAGGTTAATATATAAGGTAAACGAGGTAATTATTGGAATACATGGTCTAATTGGCTTAAAAGATCACGAAGGACCACTTGATTATGATAAAACTTTTCTTGCATTGTTTTTCATTAGAAGTTCTTGACAATCAAACATGATTTTCTCTTTGTTTCCATTGTCAAAAACGGTTAAAATGACAACAGAATGGGATTCTTTTACTCAATTATTTTGTAAATTATTACGAACACTGCAATGCTCACTTAAAAGCCATAAATACGGCTTTATTTAGGCCCAACAAGCAGTAGGCCCTATTTCAGTTTAATCAAAAGAGTAAAAAACAGGAATATGTTTACATATCTGCAATTTTAACGTGATTCAATCACAGTCCTCTCTCTTTAAAATTTGGTATCCGTTTTCAAGACTCGCTTTCTTAAACGAAGCAGACAAAGATGTAGCCTATTCCTATCACCCCGAGCAGAATGAAAGGAATCAAAGGATTTTTTCCCCTTAAATGGGCTAATTTTCCCCTTGAATTATGAAAGTAATGGCTAGGTAACACTCTGTGCACAGTACCCGACGGCTTAAGTCTTAAATCCTTCCACGTGGCCTGGCTAGTCGTGGCAATTAGAGCTCATTACAGACTCATAAAGGCTCTCATTTGTGGGATTACTTAATAGACAATGAAATTTTATCGTGAAGCATTATGCAGAGAAAAAAAAATTATATTGAAGACTGGACGGTATGATGGGCGCGCGCCGCGAATCATTCCGCATGGGTTGTCAGTCATTCTCTCTCCCTCTTCTCTCTTGTCTCATACGCCGTGTTTCATCCATTACAACAATTACAGACAGAATGACAGATGTGTTTGTTTTTTCGCCTCCCCAATTCAGCCCATTTTAAAGTCATATTCTACCCCGTTTAGGAACAAGACGCTGATTTTAGCAATTATGTGCCTGTGAAAGCGTCTTGGTGATATTAGCACTAAATGCTGATATGAAATCGTCATTACGGCGCTTGAACTCTGCCCTCAATTATCATTACTAGTCTTTTAGTTCTATCATAACATCCATAAAAGCCGCCCCGAACGAGAGCCCATTTTTCTGTGTTTTGCATGGTATTGAAAAAAGATTAGGTGTCAGGCCTGTAATTGGGTTTTGGGCAAAGATAATTGCAGCCTGCAGACGCAAGCAGTAGCTACAGCTCTTTCAGATTGACAGCGTTACTTTCACTGTAATCTTCAGACAAGATTTGACGAGGTGAAGTCTCTTCCGAAAGAACAGGAGGCAGAATAAAACCTGACCCACCGTTATGGCGAGACTTAACCTCGTCAAAGCTTGCTCGCGCGCGCCACTGGCCTCCGCGCGCAGTGTCTGGAGGTAAGAGGCGTTCGCGCGCAGATGAAAGTGGAAGTTCACCCCGCTGCTGACCCGCCGAGAGATCAAACCCGCTAATTATTGTCACAAGATGAGGGATTAACGCATTTCTGAAATAGCTGGCTGTTTATCCACTCCAAAACCTCCACAATAAACACTTTCTAATTGAATCCTAATCGCTATCAAATTGCAAGCGCCCAGACTCCACTGAGAATCATAAATCTTTAATTGCCGGCTCCAGTTCTTTGCAAACAGACGTGAACCAAGATTATAACTGAATTTGAATTGAATATGTGCTGTTTTAATCGATAATATTAGAAGATTCAGTCTACTTTTTTGTATTTTTATGAAATGTTTTTGTACAAACAGTACGTTGCGAAACGTTGTGAAAATAAAGCCATAACTAAAGGCGTGGTTCTACATACTGTATAAGCAATCTGCTAAAACAAACGAACAGATAAATAAACAAACCTGGTTTCTACACTTCTGCAATAATAAATGCATGCATTCATTTTCGTAATGGAGTATTTGTTTTGGTGAATCCAGTTCATTATTCACCACTGGTAAACCTGTATTATGTTTTCCATTTTTTTAAACGTGCATATTTCTAAAATAGATGAGAATTTATTAATTAATAATATTAATAAGCATTTGTTAATAGGTTAATGAAGTATTTAGTGTAACCATACAAAATGTATTGTCTGGAGGTTAACCGCAGAAACCAACTATCACTTCGTTTGAAAGATTGACATCAAAAGTTGTATTCATGTATTACATTTGGATATGAAAATTGAATACAAATGTGATAAAAACACTCAGTTGATGACTTTAAAAGTCGATGAAATCACAATTGGTTCTTCACTTTATCTAATAACCTGATATTTCTATTTTTATGTGACATTTGCCATAAATTCTATAATGCATTATTTATTAAACTTAATGTAGGTCACATTAGGGAGGCTCTGGGATTTTAACCAAGTATAAAGAGCATTGTGAATGAAGGAAGACATTTTATAGTTACAGACTTTGTGTAGATTTGAAAATAATCTGCTTTGCTATTTGTATAATTTGGATACTGGCGAATTTTTTACGCAACAAAGCCAAGCTTTTTGATAAATGTAGGCCTTTTTAACATTGACTGAAAGTCTACATATTATATGGGATAATTGTTAATATCTCAGTAGGCGCACTTGCCAAGGCTGTTATGCCACTTGTCGAGTAGCGTAAACCCGCGGTTTAGCAAGACTGCATGGGCAAAGATTTGATTGGAGGTTCGCATGGGCATCACGTGTCCCGGGACACTAGAGGTACTAAAGCCCCTAGGCCGTGAGCGCACGTGGGTGACGTTAGGGCCGGCCCTCTCCAGGGACCCTTTTGTTGAACTATCAAACATAAGCCAGCTCCCGAGGGCTTCAGAACAGTTTTGAGACCACTGGCCACTGCGCAAGTTCTTGGAGCAACGCCATCAGTGCGGTATCACTGACACCATCAGCATCTCGCTCAGACAGGAGCAATCATGTCGAGGTCTTTCTACGTAGACTCTTTGATTATCAAGGATCCCGCGCGCCCGACTCTGAGCGAGCACACGGGGCAGGACTTTCTAATCCCCATTGGCATGCACTCTCCCGGCGTGATGAGCGTCACTGCGCCCATCTGCCCGTCCCGGAAGACCGGCACCTTCTGCGTTTGTCCGCTGTGCGTATCCTCACACATCCACTCTCCCCGCGGCGGGATCCCACTGCTCAAGGGACAAGGCTTCACCGCCGGTGATGCGGCGTTCTGCCAGAGGATGGCACACCAACAGAGCCCCGCGTTAGCGCACCCGGGACACGGACACGCGCCTGTCTGCACGCCCACAAGCTTCAGCGTCACTGACCCTCGGAGGTATCACTGCCTGTCTCTAGGTGAGTGAGTGCGCGCGCATGCTTATACACCTGTTACTGCTTGTCATGATGCACTCCACTATTTAGCATAGGAAAATTAACAGAAGTCGACTTCTCTTTCTCTTTCAGTTACTTTATCTTACTGTGAAACAGATTGAATTGCAGATTTACGCATTTGTACCTCAAAGAAAAAAAATGTTGTGTTAACAACAACTGTTGATTATTTTATGCAATGAGTACGCACTTTATTTTAAATTGAAATGCTTTTTTTCTTCGTTTCATTAGGTGCATCTGACAACAGCCACATACAGAACGGCAAACGGATGCGCACCGCCTTCACCAGCACTCAGCTGCTCGAGTTGGAGCGCGAATTCTCGTCTAACATGTACCTCTCACGCTTACGCAGGATCGAAATAGCCACATACCTGAATCTGTCAGAGAAACAGGTGAAAATATGGTTCCAAAACCGACGCGTTAAGCACAAGAAAGAAGGCAAAGGTACGCAAAGAAGCGCTCACGCAGGATGCAAATGCTCGGGCAGCCACTTGCACTATCCGCGCTCAGAAGATGAAGAATCCCTGTCACCTGTATCAGCCACAGAGGAGAAGGAGACTTCACCTATTTAGGGGCGTCACAAACATTACAGACTTCAATTTTGTACCATACGTGGCACTTTTAAACGTACGGATCGGATGAAACTACTGAGTTCATGGGACGTTGTCTTCTTTCTATAATCCAAAGTGTGTGGAGGTTTAGTCTGTATTACCACAAACTACTGTTTTACCCTGCCACTCAAGTCAGTCGTGTGTTTTATCAATGATTCACTGTGACAGAATACTTTTTAACAGGTTGTTTTAAGTGAATTCTGGTAATTCATTGTCTTCCCTGTTCTTTAAAAAATAAACTTTGGACTCAAGAAGAAGATGAAATATTTCCTGTTTGATATTGTAAATATGCAGACTGTTAATCCTAGACTACTGAGAAGCTGTGATTTTTTTTCCTATCCGAATTTTATGTGCATATTAATGAAAATGTGTATATTTGTATTTATTTAAATAAAAAATACATCTGTGACTATACTCATGAGTTCTGGAATTTATTATAAATTATCGTATTGCATTTAGACACCTGTTAAAACTCTACCCTTATGATTTTAAAGGAATGCGTGAATGTAAATACACTAAGTTCAGCCAAATCAATTAAAATTCATTAATTAATTTTCTTTTCTGCATAGTCCCTTTATTAATCTGGGCTTGCCACAGTGGAATGAACCGCCAACTTATCCAGCGTATATTTTACGCAGCGGATGCCCTTCTAGCTGCAACACATCACTGGTAAACAATTTAAATTCAACATGAATACAACTTTGAGAGACAAACTGCGACAATTGAAGTTCATGAATGTGTTGCATTTCAAGCAACAAGTGACAAATAGTATTAAGATCCCAGAAGTCTTAGTTTTATTAAGAAAACAACGCAAAGCCTTTTGACCCATTGAATACTCTTCAAAGAGAACACAATAAACTCCATTAAAAGCTTCATGAATTGCATCATATGAAAGACTCACTTGTTAGCTTATTTTAATACTTTGTTATTGTTTTTGACAATTTTCTGGATGTTTGTCAGATTGATCTTTAAGTATAGTATAATTTCAAAATGATATCCGATATATTTTCATTAATGTTTAGTGTTTTTCTCATATATTCTCTACTAGGCCACAAAAGGCCTATAGGAGAGAATTTGAATCTCACGAGCCAGGTGATTGTCCATTATACATCTATTCTGTGTGCGCTTTTTAAGAGACGGTTGTCTCCCTGTTAAGTTAATCCGAAAGGAGTTTAATTGCAGTTTTTGTCCCACGTTGGTTGCTTATGTAGCAATTCCTTCAATACGAGCGAGGGAGAAAAAGCTACGCAGAGCTGGCCAAAGGCTTTGACAGGTTAGATTGTCCTGCCAGGAACTCGCATTTAGCCGGCGGACCCCCGACGGCGGCGAGCTCAAGGCCTTTCACGAGACGTCTACAGGGTTCCTCCGCGCGCGAGAAAACGATTTAGTCACTGTTTCATTAGGCCCTATTTGAACCTTTCAACTTGGGCCAAATTGAGGGGGCATGCTGAAAATTGAGGGATTACGTAGGAGGGGTGATAAGAAATTAGCGAACGCTTAATTTAACTCGTGTTCCGTCAGAGTTTGGGATACATTCCTAATTGAGAGGGGAAGCAGGTGAAATTTTGGTCCCACGCAGGTCCTTTCAGAGGGGGAATAAATGGCCTCCTTTCACGTCTCGCTTCACGATCATATATTATCGAGGGAAGGCACCTAATGAATATATATTGAATTTCTTATTAATCGAATTAGACTTCACCCCTCGCAGGTGCGAGAGAGAAAGAGCTCCCGACAAAAGAGTTTGCAGCCGTTTCAGGACTGACTCCCGTTTTTCAAACATGACACGGCTGACCCCGGACACTGTCACTTGTTACTTTATTAATATTCCATTTAAGTTTGGCGTTTGTAACTTTAAAACTGCAAATGTCCTTTAGGTTACTTAGAAATGAAACTAAAATGAATACGTAAAATAGATTTTCTCGAAATGTATTTTCCATTTATTTATTTAGGTAGGCAGTTGTTTTTCGTGTTTTATTTTTCGTTCTGTTGGCTAATTGTATTGTAAGGCAAGGTAATGCAAGCTTTCAACTGATGTTATGGCATCTATCATCGCTTGTACGGCTTTTGTAGCCTCGTTGAGTAGCAGGTAGTCTATATTAGATAATCCGATCCTTAAACCAAATATTAAATGAAAACAAAGTACAGCTCCGCTTTTAAAGGATACTCGCTGTCGCAAAATGGGCAATTACGCATGACAAAGAGCAATTAATAGAAGCCCCTTTTAGGCGCTTGCAGCTGCTTTCGCCTTGAGAGAAGTGGGGCACTCGGGCAATGAATGCCTCCCAAACCTGTTTTGTCCTCAGTCGCGGAAACCGCTTCTATAATGCTGCAAAGTTGACGTGACACTCTCTTCGGGCTTTTTCAGCGTCGTTTGAGCTCGAGGACATCGTTTGGGCTTCCCGTCCAAAACCGATTGTTTCAAAGATGATGGGACTGGGAATTCTAGACACGTGTCCCATCAGTGCTGTCCATGGTGACTTAATTTAGTGGGAACTCGGTCATCACACAATATGTCCTGGGCGCTTTTGTGGCGCTCTCTAGAATGGGCTCTTTCTGAGACTTGTCAGCCACTCTTTAAGGCGTCCCATTGTTGCGCTCCTGAGCGTGCCCACTATATTATCAAGTGTGCTTAGAGGCTTTGCTGGATTAGAATGTATAGAGGTTGTAAAAAAAGTCAGCTTTCAATGAGATAATATATGATCATATTATATTTTAGAAGAAAGAATATTATTCATTACGTTAGCCAACTCGTTCCTGAACTATATGGTTTGCTATAAGTGGACTTGTAGTTTCCAATAGTGAAAGCAATATTAAAAAGTCTGAATAAGGGAGAAACAGACAAAGATAAAATATCATAACAGACTAACAAAGGTAGATTTAATTCTTACTTTGATGTTCTTTTATGATTACTTTGGTTCAGATTGGCCTAAATAAATTAGACTGTTCATTTCAATTTTAAGATTGTTCATATTTTTCCTGTGTATGTGTCTCCTTTTTATATAACTGTAATATTCTGGCTACAGTATTGTCAACTCTGTACAAGTTAATTTTAAGTTCATCGATTGATCGCTGCGATAGATTGTGTTGGGTATCCACATTTTTTGGTTCCAGGACCCATGAATGAAGACGACGTTTGATGACGCTTTTTTAGCAAATCCTAATGACTATGCAAGCTAAGTTTCATGTAGATTAGCCAAGGCAAACGAACAGGCATTCCTCAAATTATGGTTCCCTCAGCGTTGAGTATCTGAACCTTTTTAGGAGATAAAATTATATGAGCATGAAAATCAGGGGCAAAACATGAAAGTTATTATTTGGACCCATAATAACATAACTATGCTCTTTTAGAGCCCAGTAATGTGATTATTCAGGTTTGAAAAGGTTACTTCACTTTTGCTTTGACATTTAAGATGCAACAAAAACATCGTGTCACTTTTAACATTTGACACCCCCCGTGATAAAAGCCTCTGCCGACTGTTTGTGTCCAAGGTCAACTTTTTTTTCATTATGATGCATTTCATGAGAGAGCAAAGCAGCAGCGCCTCCAGCTCAGCTCTACGCCCACTATATATAGCCGATATAGAAAAAACGGCGAGCTTCAGCACGCTGGACAGCGCGTGTGTGTAAGCAGCGCGTCAGAGCCCATTGACTACTGACCAATCAAACAATCTGACTTCACTGCTTCTCATATTAAACCAAAGCACATGAAACAAACAGTGGCAAGCTTTGAATTTAAGAGTCAGAGTTCTGAACTTTTGTTTTATCAATTTGTCTGGATAATAATGAAAATTAAAAATAATCCTGTCTAAAATTCACTGTCAGCGGATTTTTATATTATCTTTTAAAGCATGATGTTCTTTATCAAAAATAGTAATGCAAGTTTAAATATATAATTTTCAGTTATCAAAAATTAAAATAAAATAAATTAATACGATTTTTAATTAAGATTTATAATTATTAATATTTATAATTGTTAACCTCAGTCAATTAACTGAATTTTTCATTTGTGTTGTCAGTTGGTGATGCGATAATATATCCAAAGCAGGATGTGATAGTATTGTCTGTTTTTGAATAGCTATTTCACTCTCTCACACACATCCTCACAATCTAAATATCTGTTTTATGGGGACTTAACCGTATAAAGTCAGTTAACATAAAGCTTTATATATAATATTTTCCTGTAGTTGGACTTTGTCATAGTGAGATTTACATTATGTTCATGGCACTTCCCATAGACTTAATGATGATTTTTATACTGAACAGATTGCATATTCTATTCCATAACCTCTAAACCCAACCATCACAAAAAAAATCTGTATTTTTACATTTTTAATGTACTTCCAGATCATTGACATACTGAGGTTTTGATATACAGTTGAAGTCATAATTTTAGCCCCCTTTGATTTTTTTTTCTTTTTAAAATATTTCCCAAATTATGTTTAACAGAGAAAGGAAATTTTCACTGTATGTCTGATAATATGTTTTCTTCTGGAGAAAGTCTTGTTTGTTTTATTTCGGCTAGAATAAAAGGAGTTTTTAATTTTTTAAAACCCGGTTTAAGGTCAGAATTATTAGCCCCTTTAAGCTATATATTTTTTGATAGTCTACAAAACAAACCATCATTATACAATAACTTGCCTAATTACCCTAACCTGCCTAGTTAACCTAATTAACCTAGTTAAGCCTTTAAATGTCACTTTAAAATAAATAAAATAAATCAGTTATTAGAAATGAGTTATTAAAACGATTATGTTTAGAAATGTGTTGAAGAAATCTTTTCTCCGTTAAACAGAAATTGGGGAAAAAATAATTTAGGGGGGTGCTAATAATTCTGACTTCAACTGTAAGTACTAAACCTACCAGTAAACTTAACATTCATGGAAAACATTACGCAGTTTGTATTTTATAAAACTTATGGTTTAGTATGGCTTTAAGTTGTTTACCCAATTACCCAATGGTGCTGAATGTACCATCATTTACTTCAAGTAAACATAAACACACGCACATAAATAACGTAAAGGCCAATATCAAAATATCAATCTCCAGATCTGTGCTGTTTTCAGATATTGTGCTGCTAATAAAGTTGAAGCCATTTGTATTTATATTATCCCCAGAGATTTCTCTCTCTCTCTCTCTCTCTCTCTCTCTCTCTCTCTCTCTCTCTCTCTCTCTCTCTCTCTCTCTCTCTCTTCAAGTTCAAGTTGCTTCATTGGCATGACATTCAATACAGTATTGCCAAAGCACTTCACGTATGTAGTATACTAAAATCATTAAATATTAAAAATTATAATAATACAGTAAATAAGACATAAATGACAAAAAAACAAACAAGCAGATAATATATTTGATAAATATAATAATTATAATAAAAAGTCTAGATTATTTAAAAAAGATACATGAATTTACATTAACCATTTCTTATTGTGTGTAGGGTGTAAACATATTTTGCAGCTAGTCTATACGTCAATTCATTCTCTCCGAGTATATGGTAAAGTTTTTCTGAGTCATTTAAATAAAAAAATGAATTAGTCAATGTTTCAAATTGGGGGAAAAATTTTTCTCTAGTTGTGGTGTATTTGGGGCAAAACAGAAGGAAGTGCATCTCATCCTCTATTTGTTTTGTGTCACACTGTTTACCTATTCTATGTTCTGTAGGAGACCAGGATTTTTTATGTCTGCCTTTTTCTATTTCTTGGTCATGATCACAGAGGCGATATTTAGAAAGAGTGTGTTTTTCTTTGAATTGTTTTAATGATAAATAATTTGCCAGCTGTGTGGTTCTGTTTAGGCCTGAATAACTTTGAAGTTTAGTTTGGAGGTTAAATTCCGTTTTTAGTTTTTCATCATAATTATATTTTAATGTTTTGTCAATGTGTTTGTGAAGGGTTTTTTTTTGGGTACGGCTTCGGTTTGAGTTTTCTTCAGTAGTTCAGATACCAGTGTGTTTAAAGGATGAGACACTACAGGTTTTTCATTGGCCAGAAGGGCTTTATATTGGACAGACTGGGGGTCCGACTGATGCAGGTGCAGCCAGAACTGAACAGCTCGTTTCTGAATCTCCAAGTTCAGCGGGTATAAACCCAGTTCAGCCCTGCAGGCAATGTTAGAGGTGTTTCTGTGGATATGTAATATGTTTTTAGCAAATTCTAATTGTGTTCGTTCAATTAAACTTTTATTTTTCAAATTTTAGTACTGGTCCCCAAATTTCACTCTCTCTCTTTCTCTCTCTCTTTGTGAATGGGCTTGAAGTCGAATGCAGGCTCTCCCACAGATGGAATGGACATATACGCCACCATGTGGTAATACTTCTCTGTAGACGTAGGTATACAGATTTTCCTTCTTCAAGAAGAACACTCCGTCGAAACATCAGAAATGTCTTTCTCCGTATGAGCATATGCCTGTGAAAGTGTTTTATTCGTCTTGGCGTCAGTCAAACTAAAAGGAGATCGAGTGAAGTGCTGGTGTCCCGGAGCTTACTCACATTCTCCCGCCCGCTCGCGCATACTGGACATTCTTCTTAACTGAAGAAGAGTTTCAATCAAACAGACGCATCATAGCCGAATGTGGAATACGTAACAATATCTTGGTTTGGTGTTTAAAATAAATAAATAAATAAATAAATAAAAAGCTTCCATAAACCTAAACTAGTACCAAATATTTTACTTAAAACGTTAACGCTTCTTCACTCTGTTTATGGGGAAAAATGTAGTTTCTATGAGGGAAAAAGTAGTTTCTATGTAATAGCAAGCTACTTATAGTGTTGTTAACAACTATAAAAGGGTGGTTAGACGATCTTACCAAACAGTTTCAGAGAAGCTGTCAAAAATCACCGCTTTGGAAACGAATCAGAAACTATTTTGATCTAGCGGAAATGTTTGGTACTGCGCCCAAGGAAAATATAACCTCTAATTTGAAACACAACTTTATATTTATGGCTTTGATTTTTACTTTATAGTAAAGCACATTTGAAGAAAAAAAAACATACTACCTATATATATTGGATTTTGTGCAATTAAATATGCTAATAAAGATGATGATGATGATGATAATAATAAAAAAAAAAACTTTTTTATTGCTATTTATTACTATACTTTTTCATTTCGTTTCTTCCTCACAGTTAATCTGTACTTTCCATTCACAATACTTTGCCAAGTTTTGCAAAAGACCAAACTTAGATTGTGTTCCACTTACGACAGTTTGAGCTGGAAATTTAATTTTAATTAATAAAACATTACTAAAATAAGCCTATAGTTAATTATAGGCCATTCATTTTTATTAAATTAATACGTTTAATTAGAGTAATTAGTTGCATTTTAAGACGTGAATTGAAAAGTTCCTGTCTGGATGCTTTAGCTTGCACAGCAACTTTTCTGTCCACTTTTGGAGACTGTGTTGATCAAATGTATTCGGTCTTTATCAAACGTGTGCATTTTAACACTCTTTAATTGAAAAGCCTGTTATGCAGAAACCGTGAAAACATTACCACACAGCAACGGTTGAATTATACCTGTGGAATTGTGCTTATTGGCAGAAAGTTTTTGCTCTCTTCAGTGCATTTAACGGAATCCAAACTAAGCACCGATCGCCGCTATTTCTAAATGCTTCAGTTTTAGTCTCAGAGATTAGAGTCTTTTGTTTCTAGAACAAGGGACTCTGTTCTCTTGCGCGACCGGGCGGCACGAACATGTGGAAATAATTGTGCTGAGCAATTGGAGATGTGTGTTTCTCTGCGAGGGTGAGGTGCAAGGCTGGAGGGCTCCTCCGAACCGGCTGCAGGAAGAGCGGAGAGGGCTAGAGGGGGCCAAGCCTGCCCCGGGGCTTCACTGGCCACATACCGGCTCACTCATCTGCACAGAGCTGCAAATCACCGTGTGCTGCGCCGCGTAAGGTACTAATTCATAATGAGCCATTATCTGCAGCCTGGCACGTCTCAAGCTCGAAGGGAGAAGTCAGGAAAAGATGTCGTTGATGTCAGTTGTAGGAGTTTTACTGCTTTCAGATATCGACAACAAATTATATAGCATATGTCTTTGATGTTATTTATTCAAAACTAAGCTGTAATAAATTAAAGAGGGAGAGCGAGAGGGAGAACGAGAACCACTAAATGTGTTTCTTATGTTAGAGCGCCCCCTGTGTAAATACGCGTGCGCATGTGATGGACCCCCAATTTTTTTCTGCTGAATGAGCTATTTCAGAAACACGCTGTACTCGACACTAAATTTATAACAAATTTTAACCACACTTACCATTATTATCTGAGAATCACATAATTTAATCACATTTGGTTAGTGTGCCAACTTGCACTTGCACTCCAAAGTGCAGAAACCACACAATACAACTGTAATTTTGAATCAACATCAACAAAACAATGCGCAAAACTGCAGCAGCAGCAAGAAGAACTGAAAAGCACAATCATCTAAAAGCTGAACGTGAAGAATGGAGCATGATGACAAGGTTAATCGAGTTACCGAATGTAATTGTGCATTCCCAATTCTTTGATTTCTTTCCTACCTAAGCCTGTATCAAAACACTTTTAATGGGTCACTTGACTTCATTGTCCCCGCAAAAAGATCCCTTTATTCCAAAAGGGCCCCTCTTAGACTTTACAAAAACATATGGTCCTTTTCTTCTCCGCTCAACCTCTTTTCATGCACCTCCTTCAGAACTGCAGAGCACGGAGAAATCTGACTCCTCTTCGGAGCCGCAGTGTGAAAACACGGACTCTTATTTTGAAAGGACGCCTGGGGCAGAGGGAGAGAGAGAGAGGAGGGGCAGTTTCCTGAGAGTTATTTACTTTGAGCCAGATGATTAGTTCTCTGGGAAGGATGGACTGTAGCATTGAATCAATTACAGGTTGCTGTTGCAGAGGCGCATTTGTGTGAGTGGCCGTGGAGCAGGACGGAGGAGCGCAGCACAAGGGAAAGGATTACTACTGCTTTACAACTGAGGACCCTTGGGCTGATTAGAGTATTTTACAAGAGCTTTGCCATTCATTTTGGCTGTTCTTTTTTATCAAAGGGAACAACCAAAAGGGATTAAAAAGGTATTGTATGTTTAAATTAGTTTAATTAGTTTCTTTTGTATTTTCGTTCATGCAAAGTTTCCCTCGAAAACGGTTGAACCTCTGAACATAATTGCACTTACTCAGGATTAGACTAATTAAAGGTGTTCTTTATTTCTAACAGTTTTAAGAGTTAGGGTTTTTATTAATTCGTTTCTTTTATCTCTGCGAGGACCTGTAAAGATAAATTAAACATACATGCAAATAAATACATTTAAAAAATTCGATTTGTTAACTTGTTAAAAAGTTTTGACTTATAAATAATCATTTTTAAGTATTTTTCCCATCAACGCTCACAATGGACACGTCATTTTTTTTACCTCAGAAAAAAAGATTTTTGTTTTTATTCTGGACACTTTTGCATCAAGCAGGATTATTCTTTCCCCCAAGGAAAAGCGTTATCACCCGTAAAGTCAAAGCCTGGTTGTGCTGGATCTCTGTTGGAGCCGCAGGCGCGCAGCTGGGGGTGTCTCAGCCCGTGGAGAGGCGCTCCGCTGGCATCTAATGGCAAACACATTTCTGACTGGAATTGGAGACTTCTTTGTGCCTTAAAATTTGAATGGGATGACCATTTCTCTACTGGAATACCACTCAATGGATTAGTCTTCTGAAAGGATATTTATTTATTGCAATTAGAAGAAGAAGGAGAGTTTGGCAAACTTCTTTGCCGCGTTCTGCGCTGAAGCTCGAGTCGATGATGATGAAGCTGCATGAATGGGGAACTTCTCTAACATCTGGATTAACTTAATGCAATTTAGGTTGTATTTACCAAGGACTGATGAGACTGTGTAGCTTGTGCGACTGTAATAAGACTGGAAAAGGTTAAATTAATATTTTTTTCGTTCCTTTTCTACTTTTTATTCTGGACTGAACGTCTCCTCATTTTACACCGCTTTCTTTTATTCTCATGGAAATCGCTTTTACGCGTGAAATAACCAGGTGCTGGACGGCACCCCTCGCTCAGCTGTTGCCCGAAAGTGTCAAGCACAGCGGATAGGTTGTGTTTGGCAGCCAGTTGCGCATCTGTGTGTGTGTGGGCGCCTTGCGATGGGGGGTGCGCGCGGAGATATGTGCGGGCGCTCCCGACACCGCTGGCTGGACAGATGAGCGGTACCAAACGCGCACCAGTCTGCCATTCCACAACGGATTCCCACGGCAATCCGATGGACTCCGCACAGAAAGGGGTCGACTAATTACAGTTTTACTCGACACCCCCGGATTCACCAAGGATAATTCGCTTGAGAAGGATGACACGAGCAAACGGCAGCTTCGCTGGGCTGTAAAACTATTTCCCCCCTTTGCTTTGAGTTTTTTCCCCCTTCACTTTGAAGAAGAACAACTGCTACCATTTTTTTTTCAATTTCAATCTAAATGGACCTAAATAATTTTCTCAGTTTTTGATTTGTTTTCAAAAAACTACATTTTTATAATTATTACATTTCGTCGCAATATAATTGAGTTTTTGCAGAGCTAAACACTTCAGACTGATTGGCATTGACTGTCTGCTGGAGCGCTGATGGAACCCAGGGGTCCGAGCATCAGACAGAGATAAAACACGCGCGCGCGGAATGTCTGATTAGAAACAAGCGCTTAAACCAGTGACTGGACTTTTAAAATCACGAGAAAAATAAATCCAAAATTCTGCTATAGCACTTTAATCGTTATTGATCCATGTTAGTATTGCTGACGAGAAAAAAAACGTAGAATGTATGTTTTTAATTCAGACGTTGTTCAACAGGCTAATTTAGATGGAGAAAAAATAACCCATAAACCGTTACCTCATATTGGGCGCTCGAAGTCGCATTAAGAGGTACAAATAGGTACAATCTTAATCCTGATATTAAATGTGAAATGTTATACAAAGTTTGAAAGACGCAGCTTTTCGTATATAGGGTAAAAACACTTTTTAAAAAAAGAAAGAAAAAAGGAAGAATTTGGAAGAGCAGAAACTGTTGCTTGTACTTGCTTGGGGAAAACGTGTACTGTGTCTCCACCTGGTGGTCAAATAAAGCTGATCTCGCTATCCAAGTGCTTAGTCGAAAAAAAAAGTCTGGCGTCCGTTTACAGACTGAACAGCGTCCAGACTCTTTAAGCAGCCTTTATGTCTTGGCACTGAACCTTTCAAAAACTTTCTGCAACCGATGATTCAATGCTCTCTTCAGGCTACCTGAGCTATTTCTGCACAGAAGTTCATCATTTACACTGGAGTAACCACAAGAGTTCAATATAGTACGTCATTTGTTGTTGTGTCTGTATAGTGTAGCGCACTTTGGTCAACTCCAACTTTTTTGCATTAAATTAGTCAAATTGTGAGCGACACGGTGGCTCAGTGGTTAGCACTGTCGCCTCACAGCAAGAAGGTCGATGGGTCGAGTCCCGACTGCATCAGTTGCCATTTCTGTATGGAGTTTGCATGTTCTTCCCGTGTTCGCGTAGGTTTTCTCTGGGTGCTCCCCCACAGTCCAAAGACATGCGCTATAGTTGAATTGAATATAATAAACTAGCCGTAGTGTGTATGGGTGTTTCCCGGTAATGGGTTGCAGCTGGAATGGAATCCACATATGCTGGATAAGTTGGCGGTTCATTCCACTGTGTTTTGTACAACCCAGAGCTGATACAAAAATACTTAAATTGTATATTATTTAGTTTCTTTGTCATTTTTTTAAAGCTGAATTCATATTTTCTATACAGATTTTAAATGGTGACCTCTTTTTCTTCCTTCAGCTGAGCACAATCTAAGTGACCATGGGATTCCTGAAGACACATCTCGTTGTTGGGATTGTCTTTCTAGGGGTGTTTTCAGGTATGTGGAAGGGAAAAATCTATACAAAAAAAGTTTGTTTTACTTTATTTAATTTGTGTGTGTTTGGTGGTCAATGTTAATTCTAAACTAACCAGTTAGTTATAAAGCTTGTGTAATTAGCGTGTGTTTGGACATTAAAGGGATAGTTCACTCTAAAAATTGTTGGTAAAAGAGACCAGACTAATTGGTTAGTTAAAACGTTTAAGAAATGTTCATGGGTTTCATTATTAAGGTCAGAGGCAGATTTAGTTATTTAGGGGCCCTATACGCATTTGCAGCCATGGGCCCCCAAACAATCCTAATATGCACCCTTTGCATTTTTATTAATGAATTAATTTTTATTTTGCCTGTATCTTAATGCAATCGTTACATTTAATATGATTTGTTTACTTAAAGCCAACTAAAAATAAAAAATAAATACTATTTTGTTTCTGATACTAATTCTTTTGCTGATTTGACCGCTGGACTGCTCCATGCTTGAACGTGTGGAGGGATGTCACATTTGCATTGATGTAATATTTATGTTAAAATTGTATTTGTTAGACCTATACAATAGAAAATATGATTTATATATATGATTTATACACAGTAAAGAATAATATGATCAATTAGTCATGACAGCATATGTTTTAGGTCATTGTAATTTATTAATCTAAGTTAATCATGTTCTAACTTAATTTCATAAGTTATGCAAGCTGTTTTAAGTCAGTTTAACATGATATAAGTTCAGTGGACTCATAAGGTTAATTTGATTCAGCTTAAAAATTGAAGGCAACTAGGAGTTCTTTATACAGTGTAGAAGCTTGTAGATATTTATTTGGGCCCTCCAGATTTCTTGGGACCCTATGTGGCCACTTATCTCACTTATTGCGGTTAAATCCGCCCCTGATTAAGGTGAGTTTAAAATCAAAATATGTTAGTTAGTCAGTTATTTAGTTGCTTAGTTAGTTAGTTGCTTGTTTGGTGATAAATGTTAAAAGTTACAGACTAACCAGTCAGTTGTTATGGTTATTAATATGAGTTCCAAATCAAATTATGTTAATGAGTTAGTTCCAGTTAACTGTATGTGCTTTTTGCTTGTTTGGTGTTGAATGTGAGCTACAAACTAATCAGCAAGTTACTAAATGTATGCAATGTTGTTTATTTGATTTACAAATCAATATTTTTAATGAGCTATTTTGCTGGTTAGTTTAGGTTTTGTATTGGTTTTTTTTTAAATCTATCACTAGTGGAACTTTCTGTAACACTTTAGGTCAAAACTTTAGTTTAGGTCACAATTGATGCCATTAACTGCTTATTACCTGCCTATAGTGAGGTAATAACTGTTCATTAGTTATAAAGGATGATCTTATTCTGCTTCCCCAATCCTACCCAAAGTCTAAACCCAACTTGTAAGGAAGCAGAATGTTTATTTTATATTTATTTTTTCAAATAATACCGGAATAGTTATTAATTTCACCACTTTTTTATAACGCAGTAATGAAATGAATACATGAAATATCTCCTTGCAGATGTCTCGAAGCCATGGCTAGTTACGGATAAAAAGCAAGAGGAATTGCTGACACCACATTCCGACTTCAACGTCACTTGCTTTGGAAAGAGGAGAGTAACTTGGGTCGAACCGTTACCGTTCAACATCAAAGTTCATTCTGGATTTAACTACAGTACTTTAATGATCACTGATGCGGAGGCCTCTAACACACGTTTCTACACCTGCCAGCAGGAGGATGATTCTGAAATTGAAACTGATATCTACATTTTTGTTCAAGGTACATTAGTGCTCATATAAAAAAAATGAATTGGTGCGTTATGCAATTGTAAAATGATGCTCATCTCTTGTTTAACAGATCCCGATGTTCCATTTGTGTCTGAACACGATGCTGAGACAGATGAAATAGGCACACATATCCCCTGCCATGTAACAAACCCACATTCTCAAGTGATGCTCAGAGATTTGCAGAGCGGGGATGAGGTTTCTGTGCTTTATGACCCCAAACATGGCTTTTTTGGTACAATATCACCAGGACGATACGTCTGCGAGACAACTGTGAATGGCAAAACAGTGCAGAGCATCGTTTATAATGTGACAAATGACATGAGTAAGTAATGCTCGACAATTCATTAAACTTCAAATTTCAACATAATAATGAATCCTTTTTGACAAAAACAAATGAGACATGAGCTCATAAGATTACATGAGCATCAAGGGAGATGACATATTCTTGATGACCAATAGTGATGACATGATTTTAAGTGCACTGCAGGTGTGGGACGCTGACACACACTTACTTCATTTTGGATCAGTATAAAATGCACAGAGAAATTCTTTATAGCTTGTCAAAGGTCACAGTTTAAGCTTTGTTTAGGAATAACTTTGAATAAGAGTGATTGGGTGTTTCTACATTGGTCTTGGTCTTGGAAGCGTATTTGTATACTGTAAAAAAGGGGTTGCTTTACATTTTTGACTTTGTACTTTAAAATAATTTAAATTTAAAGACCCTTAACTGGATTTATAATAGCTAGTATGACAAAAAAGTTTAGTTGAATTATTATGAACCTTAAAATTAAGGTGTGAATTAAGTTGAATGTTAAAATAAATTATAATAACTTAAAAAAAATAGTTTTGAATAATATTACAAATTATGTCAAGTTTACTCTAAAAATAATGTTTGTATGTTTCTTTATTGATATTTTGCCTTGAAAATACAATATCTACTATACCTGTTTTGACTGTCTTCGCTTTCTGAATCTTACATTTAGCTATAATTTTAATGAAATAATAAATTTTTCTTAATTTTTTTGTGTGTTTTCTCTAGTAAGCTAAAAACATTGGTGTGAAACATCTAATTTCTGTATTATTTATTATTTCAGTAAAAAAAAAAAAGGCCTTTCGAGTCTGTTCCTACAATTTGGTCAACTCTGTTACATTGGTTATAAAAAAAAGTGTAGCAACCATTAAAGCAGAGATGCCTAAACTAGGGCATGTGGGCCAAAGTTAGCCCATTGCAATCTTTGATTTGGCCCGCCGTCCGATCTGAGAAGAGAGGGAGAATTTTGGGGAGGGTTGGGGTTAAGGGTTTTAATAGACATTATCATTTCCAATTTAACATAACCTTTCATTTGTTAGTTTTATTTTTAAGCTACAAAAAAAATAATAAATAACTTGAATTAAATGTTTCAAGTAAATGTTGTAAATAAAGGCAGGTGCAGCTTGACTAGTGTATTCCACATTAAACTCCAGAATGTTATTGAATTGAAAATTGAATTCTTATGTTTTTATTATAATAGGTTCATTATAAAACGTAAAAAATATATAATAGTTATATATATAATATATAATAATATAATATATAATAGTTAATTTGCTTAAAGTAATGTTTTCTATTTATTTTTAAATAAACAAGGAAATTATTCAGGAAAACTTTGTAATACAGCATGATATATTTACCTTCAGCCCACAGCCCTCAATTAAGTTTGTTTTTTTGGCCCTTCATAAGAAAAGGTTTGGGCACACCTGCTTTAAAATGCTTATTACTTCAAAATCATGTGACTTGCTTCAAGTGATGCCACTTGATCTGGGGGAAGCTCTCGAAGGCATTGAAACATTTATTCTCATCTCAATAATTTGTACAAAATAGCTGTAGTGTAGTTAACACAAAAAAAGTTAATTCTACTCATTTGAAAAGAGTTTTGAACTCATTGTTGAAGGTAATGAGCTAATTAAATACCTCATTACTTCAGCTTAAATGGAGTAAGTTCACAGTACTCAGATTAGTTTTTTAACTAAAATGGTTTGTAGCAATCAGTTTCTTTAAATGATTTAAGTTGCCTTAACTTATTGTGTTTTACAGTACTCAGTTGGTTTGAGTTCTCTTCATTTATTGGGTTTTACTGTGCTTCGTTTACTCAAATGGATTAAGTTCACAGTACTCATTAGGATTAGTTTTTGAACTTAAATGGATGATTGCAATCAGTTTTCTCAAATGGTTTGAGTTACCTTAATTTTTTTGGTTTTACAGTGTAGGAAACACCAACATTAGATATATAGATTAATTATTTGTCAATTCTGTTACTGTAATAGTTCAGTCAATTACTAATACATTTTCTTAAAAGCTATAGCAATATGATGAAAATACATGCAATTCAGGTTTAGACATGTGGTTAGTCATGCGGTATCTGGTTTGAGGTTAGCATCTTGAACTAAAGCAGAAAATGTTGGAAAATGTCAAATCTGTTAGTGATTTTAATGGTTTAACAACAAGTAACATATTCAAATGTATCCTATCACATTTAAGCATTTTCTGCATTGATAACGGATTCACTTTAATATTAATGATACATTTCTGTTCTTTATGTCATTCTAGTTTAAAGGAAAATGAATGAAAAGGCCTGAAATCTACCCACGAATCTAGAATTAATCACTCTGTATGTTTTCATGACTTATTGATCATGTCATTTATAGCAGTGCAGCATTGCTCATGTTTTGGACAATTATGCTTGCATTAAAGCTACTGAAGTTCCTGAGGTTGTAGACCAGAACTTCAGCATCCAGCTGAGCGCCAGTATTGAGGATTTGAAAGAAGGAGATTCAGTCAACCTCACCTGTGAGACTCCTCTTGGAATGGCTTTCCACCAACAGTGGCTGCATCCCCAGAAACAGGCAAGACTTCCATCTGATTTATTTCTCCCTTTTTGTTTTCTGTTTTGTGGTTATCTATCAGAAGAAAAACAGGCTTATCTGAAAGTCCAGAACTGAAGACGTATGGTGTGATGGAGAGGTGATATTTCCTCAGTCCGTCTTTAACAGTAGGAAGGAAATGCAAAAATGTGAAGCTACAGAAGTGAAGTTAGAAACCTCAAAGGAAAGGAGTGACACTAATTTACCATGTGCTTTGACCTGTGACCTGCCCGTCCTGTGAGTGTTGAAGACAGATGTGCGTTTCTCACCTCTGTGCTCTTGTGAATCCACATGTGCGACGGTCAGGAACATACAAATAGTTGAATCAACATGATTAAGGAAATTAGCTTCCTAAATGAAAGATTCTGGTAGTAAGTTGTAGTTAGGGATAGTGTTAATATGTTTTTAGTTTATATTTTTGTGTATGTTTGATTATTGTGAATTCCGAATACAGAAGTGTGATTGTTAGTTGTTGATGTTGAATGTAGTTGAAATGAAAATGAAAAGAGCTTAGTCAGTCTGTCAGGTAGATAATTAGTTACCGAGTTAGTTGGTTTTATTTGACAATATCCTGATGGTTAATGTAAGTTTCAATCAACCAATGTTAGTTTTATTTGATTTGTTGGTTGTGTGTACAGTGATGTTAGCTCCAAATCACAAGATGTTAGTCTGTTTTAGTTAATGTAACTCTTGTATGTGTCAAGACAAATATAAATTATTTAGTTAGTTAGATCTATGGTTCTAATTTAGATCTACAGATCTAGTTAGTTAGATCTATTTGGTGAAAATTACGTAAAAAAATAACCAGATAGTTTTAGGGTTATCATTTGTTATTTATTTTTGGATCTAATTTTTGGTGAGCATGAGTTCAAAATAAATAGGATTGTTTAGGGGTGTATTTTTTGTACTTGATGAATAATGAGAGTCTCCAATAAATGGATATTATTTAGCTAGTTAGTTAGTTAGTTAGTTAGTTAGTTAGTTAGTTAGTTAGTTAGTTAGTTAGTTAGTTAGTTAGTTGGTTACTTAGTTCCAGTTTGAAACATTTTGTTGTTATTTGTTGGTAATTGTAAATTCCAGACAAGTTAGCTAGTTGTTTTTTGTATTTGATGAATGTGAGAACCAAATGTAAAGATGTTGGTCGGTTGGTTGGTTGGTTGGTTACTTAGTTCCAGTTCTAAACATTTTGTTGTTATTTGTTGGTAATTGTAACTTCTAGACAAGTTAGCTAGATGTTTTTTTTTTTTTTGTATTTGATGAATGTGAGAACCAAATGTAAAGATGTTGCTTGATTGGTTGGTTGGTTACTTAGCTTAAGTTCTAAACATTTTGTTGTTATTTGTTGGTAATTGTAACTTTTAACCAAGTTAGCTTGATGATTTTTTTTTTGTATTTGATGAATGTAAATACCACATTAAAAGATGGTTATTTATTTATTTATTAATATATTTATTTATTTATTTATTTATTTATTTAGTTAGTTAGTTAGTTAGTTGGTTAGTTAGTTAGTTAGTTAGTAAGTAAGTTAGTTAGTTAGTTAGTTAGTTAGTTAGTTAGTTAGTTAGTTAGTTAGTTAGTTAGTTAGTTAGTTAGATAGTTACTTAGTTCCAGTTCGAAACATTTTGTTGTTATTTGTTGGTAATTGTAACTTTTAACCAAGTTAGCTTGATGATTTTTTTTGTATTTGATAAATGTAAATAACACATTAAAAGATGGTTAGTTAGTTAGTTAGTTAGTTAGTTAGTGGTGTACTACTGGTGTAGAGCTGATTTATCTCCAGAAGACTGTACTGATACACGGCACAGGCTAGCCCTGGAATAAAACCTGCTTCTTTGCAAAGGAAAGGGTGACTATTATAGATACAATAGAATATATATAGTCTATATAATATAAAAAAGAAAAATCCAGTCAGCGTGTCTATTCATAATAAACACAATGTTTTGTAATATTGATTATATATTTTTTTCTGTCCTTGCTCTCACCATACTCAGGCCAAAGAGGGTGTCCCAATAAAGTTAACTCTCCAAGATAAGATTCAATACATCCTCAACATCCCAAAAGCTTCTGTGGAAGACACCGGACGCTATGAGTGTTCCGTGACCAACCAGCTCACTAGACAAACCAGGTCCAAAAGCCTGGGTATCACAGTTCACGGTATGATTTTTTCTTTCTCACTCACACTCCACACACCTCTGCTTTCACCATTAAAACCAGTAAACGGAGATGGACTGAACATGTGCAATAGACAATCAATCAATGTCTCCTTTCTTTCTTTCTTTCTTTCTTTCTTTCTTTCTTTCCTTCTTTCCTTCTTTCTTTCTTTCTTTCTTTCTTTCTTTCTTTCCTTCTTTCTTTCTTTCTTTCTTTTCTTTCTTTCTGTCTTTCTTTCCTTCTTTCTTTCTTTCTTTCCTTATTTCTTTCTTTCTTTCTTTCTTTTTTTCTTTCTTTCTTTTCTTTCTTTCTTCCTTTCTTTCTTTCTTTCTTTTTTAGAGAGCTCATTTGTGGAAGTTATATCTAATGGTATTGGGCCAGTGGAAGTTGTGTCTCTTCTGGAGGAAAAGGAGTTCACTATTTACATTGATGCTGACCCTGAGCCAAAGGTCAGGTGGTTTAAAGATGGACAGCCATTGGAGGACAGCTACATCTTCTCTAAGACCACTCATCTAGAAAGCCTCAGGTAAAATTGTTTAAATAAAATTACTCTAATTACTGTTTCTACTATGTTTAAACAATTTTTTAAAATGACTACTATTACTATTAACCTAATTAGTACTGTAAAAATTGTTTTAGAAAATGATGGCACACTTTATATTGTGTCGTAAACTTGATAATTTATTTGATCATGTATTACAATGCAGAATGCATTGATAAATAATAAATTGTATGAAATACAACCTGAAATCTCAAATAGAATTTTAAGACATTTTAAAACTAGATTTGACCGAGTGATTTTTACCAGATGTCGTTTTGGACATCATGCATTTTTTTGCTCAAAGATGAAGACCTTACTCAATGTTTGTACAGTAAAACACATTCTACTGGACTGGTCTGTTTTTAATGATTCCAGAAGAATTTTTAATAAAATGAACTCTCTTCGTTTTTATCAAAGTGACACCTGGAAAAAGTTTAGAATCATGTATTAGTGCTAAAATTTTTATTTAATTTATGTATTCATTTGTTTGTTGATTTTTTAATTGTATATTTATTATTGAAATGTTCTTGCCTTGAAAACAGCCTTGGTTGCTGACAAGGCATTAAATAAAAAACATCACATTACATTATTACAACTCAATTATGGTGTGGATGCATTTAATTTAATTAAAAAATATATATTATATAAATAGATTCTCTATTTCTTCTATTTTAGTAGATGTCATTTTGGTTTATTTTATATTCATGCATTTTGAAAAACTCTAAAAATATTAGCACATGGATAAATTAATTATGAATCAAAATGATCTAATGCCATGAAACTATTGTTTGTGCTTAAGTGTTTATAGTTTATGATATCTATTTGTTTTAACCAAATGAATCCTTTTGAAAGGATCACTAGTTTATTAATACCACTTCAACAATTGCAATGCCTTCTTTCCTACAAAGGTATGAGAATATTCTGATTCTCCGTCACCCTGTAGAAGAAGACAGTGGCGTTTATGAGATTGTTGCTTCCACCGGCTCCAGGACTTCACGATTTTCATTCAAACTCCTCATTGAAGGTTCAGTATTCGTTTTGTACAAACTATGTATGAAGTGCCCACAATGTTCCTTAAACCCACACCTACAGCATTTGCCCTTATAATAAGTGACTATATTGCTTTTATACAGCCATGTTCCCGGAGCTGCCACAGTCAGTTCAGGCTCCAGTGATTTGGCCCCAGAGGGAGAGTATGGAGGTGTCTCTGCACTCAACTTTCAGACTCACATGTCGAGGTCAAGCAGAGCTCTCCTGGAATGGCCCTGTTTATATTGATGAGCAGACCAACAGTGTAAAGAAAGGACTCTATATTAGCACTGTGACTATCAGCAATGCTACAGCCGCCCATACAGGAGAGTATGTCTGCTCCTCTGAATCCTTCAACAGCACTGAAGAGTCCACCATCTACATTTATGTGCCAGGTATGAACTGGTTTGTCACCCCAACCTCCTTTAATCCAGTCATTTTTTCTGTCTCAAGGGTCTTTCAGCCATAGACTGTCTAATGTTATAAAAAAAACTTTTGTGTAGATTTTGTGAGACCTATTTTTATTTGGCCATATGCTACTCAGAATATGCATGAAGTAAATTTATCTGTTTTAATGTTTCCACCATCTAATTATGTCTTGTTTAATTAAGCGTTTCGAAAGGCTAAACTGTGTTTTAACATGATTTTGTGACATATCATACAATTGAATGACTTAAAAATAGCTTTGCTGAATAATTATGGCTTAACTATATTACAAACAAATCACATAACTCAAAAAATATGTTATCATTTTTACTAAGCCACTACACTACAGATGCAAAAAATGAACAAATATCAAAAAAATCTGGATCTAATTCAGTCAAAATAGTTCCAGTCTCAGTGGCGTTAAATGTTTTTTACCTCAATTGTACATGGTGAGCTGACAAATTTATTTCTTCTCCTGCACACAGATGCGCAAACCCCATTTGTGCCGTCCATGATTCCGTTTGAAAACCATGTGCTGACGAGTTATGATGAAATGGAGATTCCCTGCCGTGTGACGGATCCCAGTGCCGCCGTCTCTCTCATCCACATGGAGACCAATCAAGTTATGCCCAGTGTCTACGACAGCAAGAGAGGATTCATCGGACTCTTCGGTGCTGGGACGTATGTCTGCAGAGCCCTCATTTATGGACAGAATCATGATAGCGTTGAGTACATTGTTCATGGATGGGCAGGTGAGAAAGGGTTGGATTTTGGGATTTAAAGGTGATACATTTTGGATTTTGTCTTATGTTTCTTTAGCTATTCTTCAAAGAAATACTTTCAATTAAATGTTCAAATTCATCATGTTGATGTAAAGATATATAATAAGTTTAATGTTTAAGTTTGTGTTTCAGGAGATACTGAATTTTGTTTCTTACAATGCATAATAATGCAACTTATCTCAACTGCGTTTTGTTGTTAATCAGGAGGGTCTGATTTGCGAGTGGAGCTGCGGGCGATGAAGAGGACTCTGCTGGTGGGTGAGACCATCACTGTTGACTGTGTAGCCAAAGGCAGTGAGATGCTGGAGGACCACTGGAAATATCCTGGCAAAGTGGTAAGACAGATTTCTTATTAACCAAAATCATGTAATAAGATAAGATTTTTAAGCACTTTTTTTTAGATTTAATTAATTTTGTTACACTCCTCTCTGGAATACTTGATTCTGATTGGTCGGTCATGACAATCCATGGTATGTTATTCCAAGATAAAAACCACTAAATAACACAGGCTCATCTGGGTACTTTGAATCATCTAGACTATCAGTGAATACTATACATTCAATATACAGAACATGCTTGTCTGTCACATTGTGATTGAAACGAAAATGGCTGAATGGAGCATACACTAACCTACTTATTAGTCTATGCTACATTCAGCCATTTCCATTTCTGTCAGCTTTGCATTTAATAATGTTTTTCTTTGTCAGATTTTTACATTTTGTGGCATGTAGCCATGTATTGACTTGCATAAAGTACATCCAGATGGTTGTTGTCGCAGAATACATTTATTCTGCAGGATTTATTCTTGATTTATTCTGTGAAAACAACAGCCTGAATGTTCTTTATCCCTTACACATTGTCTTGTCGTTCACTATCAGGCTAATCGTGGAACAAAGACCGTAAAGGAGAATAAGCTAAATCTGGAGATCTGTTATACTCTGACAGTGACTAATGCCTCACCGAAAGACAGCGGCATCTATGCCTGTTCCATCACTGACATCATGAGCAACGAAAGCCAAACCAAAGAGCTGACTATTACAGTCTATGGTACAGAGGTTTCATACAGTATATACTCACATAAAATCACACTTATTTCATTCATTGGCATTCCTAATCTGGTCATTTGGTTTCAGATCATGAATTTGTCCACATAAATCCATTGATCGGTCCAGTGGAGACCGCCAGGCTGGACGAGGTGCCAGAGTTTAAGGTGGACATAGAGTCTTTCCCTGCACCCAAAGTCACATGGTTAAAGGACGGCTCTGTTCTGGGAGACGATACTGCAGAGATCAGCACCAACCTCCTGAAAATCGGCGAGACCAGGTAAACACGACTTCCTCCTCACCAACATGCTTAAATACTGTGTACATGTGAACTGATCTGTAATAGCAGACAAAACAATAGTGTCCATGCAATAAAAACATGACTGGCTGAAATATAGAAGTTATTCACACTTACGTGGTACAACATTACTGTAGCATTCAATGTAGTCAGCACATCATTGTCTTTTAGTTTCAGTTTTTCTGGAAATCCAGCACTGAATTGTGCTTTGTTTGTTAAGGACAATCGGCTGAACAAAGGACAATGTTCTTACTGATGCGGACTGGAACTTAAATTGAATGTAAAATAAAATGAATCCACTCTTTCCTAATATTTGTGATCAGACAGACGGCATAATTCAGCATTGTTTGTTTTCCGAAGACCTGCATTTGCCTCTCTCATACTGAATCAGTAGACAGACCTAAACTGGCAGCAAAGCATAATAAAGAAGTTAATTCCAGAACCTGTTGATTTGGCAGGTTTTGACCTTAATATTAAGCTTTTTTATAGAATAACAAGAATGTTTTGAGCTCTAAAACTTAACACAATGCTTTTCGTAGAACAATGACCTCTTATTTCTTAAAAGGTACAGGAAATTTAGTTTTCTCTAATTTTTCTATGCACAAATTGACAAAAATGTATTTAAAAAAATGTTATAATTGTATTTCCTTAGTTACCAGGGTGTGTTGAACCTGATCAGAGCTAAAGCAGAGGACAGTGGAAACTACACCATCAGGGCAGAAATAGGCAGCATAAGCACCAGCTACAGTTTCTACCTTCAGGTTAAAGGTAGGAGCTTTTTTTGTTTACCTACAGTACATTTGCACATGTTTGCTTTTGGCTGTGCTTGCTGTTTGTTTATCTCAATGCACCTCTACATCTTTTTTGGCTATATTTTACATACATTTGTTTAGGTTTTGATAGTTGTCAACTGGAGAATCTTTGTCAACCAATCTGTATCTACATGTACATACAGTATAAGTGCTGGTTCTCTTGGGTCTGTTCTGCTAATCAAAGGTGGAGTACTAAAAATAATTAGATGTTAAATTTGCTAAATGTTACTGGTTTCGACATTTAATTAATCTCACACTTAACTCATTGCCCACACTTAATTGTATCTAGCAGTGTAAAATATACATCATTTTGAGGGTTTTTTTCAGCTTTTGCAAATTATTGAAATCATTTTCGCATTAAACAAGTGTTTCAATGACAGCTCAGGCCTATATTATATTTTAATGCACAAAAATTCTCACCAATGTTGCATTTATTATGTAAAATGTGTTACTTTATAACCATTTAAATGAATAGATTTTTAAAATATTTTAAAATGCAATTCATTTACTGTATGTGATGGCTTACATGAAAAAAATGGCAGGGAAAATGTTGGCATGGAAAGTAAAAACAAAAACCTTTCCCTTCTTCAGTTCCCCCTGTGATTGTGGACCTGATGGACATCCATCATGGTTCTGCTGCGGGTCAGGAAGTGGTATGCACTGCTGGCGGCTCCCCATTCCCTGAAGTGGACTGGTATATCTGCAAAAACCTTAAACAGTAAGCTATTCCTTCTTCTTTCACTCTGTTACCCCACAGGTATTATCTCTTTATTTCTGTCTGTCTTCATTCTATACTCTTTCCTTCAATTTAAGCAGCACAACATTGGTGACTGAGCCACATCCCTAGAGTATAAAGTCAAGTCACCATAATGAATCATGCTGACCTCATTTTTCTTTCTTCCACCAGCTGTGCCAATGATTCCTCCCAGTGGATGCCACTTCCGATCAACTCGACAGACATCACAGTGGAACTGCAAATGAATGCGGACAACCACATTGAGAGCCACATTTTTTTCCACCATCTTGAGAGCACAGTCGCTGTGCGCTGTCTGGCCAGGAATGACATGGGTGTTGTTTCACGGGAGGTTAAACTCATGTCAAGTGGTAAGAAGACTGTTGTGGGCTGCTTTTTTATTTTAAAGGGCAACAAAGATGACATTTAGAAACCTGTTCATCCGAAGTGCTCTTCAATCTCCTAGTGTTCACTCTTTGTTGTGGGTTCATAAGGTAAAGAAAGTTTCAAGCTGATTTGAAACTAATTTGAATCGCAGGTGTACAGTTTATTTAGCGATGAATTGCTGGGAGTAGATTTGCTCAGAGGCTATGTTCTGTTTGTTTAGGTTCCAGTCAGTGTTAGAAAACTTGTGTTTGTATGGTTATTTGTTCATTGTTTTGTTTCTGATTAGGGCTGTGCCATATGACAGACATCTCATTTCACAATATAAGTCATCTCATATCCTGATAACAATATACCGTACACTAATTGGCCACTTTATTAGGTACACCTTACTAATACCAGGCAAGGTACACTGTGGTCATAAAGAAATGGACATGGTCAGCAACAATACTCGGGTAGGCTGTGGCGTTCACACGATGCTCAATTGGTATTAATGGGCCAAAGTGTGCCAAGAAAATATCCTCCACTCCATTACACCACCAGTAGCCTGAACCATTGATACAAGGCAGGATGGATCCATGCTTTCATGGTTGTTGACCCTACCAACCATGTCGCAGCAGAAATCGAGACTCATCAGACCAGGCAACGTTTTTCCAATTGTCTTTTGAGCAATTTTGGTTAGCCTGTGCAAATTGTAGCTTCAGTTTCCTGTTCTTAGCTGACTGGAGTGGCACACGGTGTGGTCTTCTGCTCACCGTATTCTGTAGCCAATCCGCCTCAAGATTCAACGTGTTGTGCATTCAGAGATGCTTTTTGGCATACCTCAGTTGTGACGAGTGGTTGTTTGACTGACTGTTGTCTTTCTATTAGCTTGAACCAGTCTGACCATTCTCCTCTGTCCTCTGGCATCAACAAGGCATTTGCGCCCACAGATCTGCCACTCATTGAAAATTTTCTCTTTTTCGTAACATTCTCTGTAAACCCTAGAGATCCCAGAAAATCCCAGTAGATCAGCAGTTTCTGAAATACTCACACCAGCCCGTCTGGCACCAACAACCATGCCACATTCAAAGTCACTTAAATCACCTTTCTTCCCCATTCTGATGCTCGGTTTAAATTGATCCTCTTGACCATGTCTACATGCCTAAATGCAATGAGTTGTTGCCATGTGATTGACTGATTAGAAATTTGCGTTGACGAGCAGTTGGACAGGTGTACCTAATAAAGTGGCCGGTGAGTATATATCACAATATATTACCTTTTCTCTAAATTCAATCAATTAATCGTTTATTTACATTGACCACATGGAATAGACTAATTAATTTATCTTACGTTTGAAAGTATATATTTATTTTACATTTTAAAGTATATAAAATATTGAAAATCTATTCGATCATATGTGATCATGTTTCTCGATTTATTCAGTATTTCAGGGCAAATGTTTGATTAAGTATATAAGTATATTTAATATATATACAATGCAAACATTGTACTTTAAAGATTGCAATATTCTCATCATGTTGTCATTCTTGTTTCTGTCTACATCCCCGTAATGGCAAGTAATATTGCACTCATATAAATTATGAAAAAGTATTACTATAAACAATGTATTTTGCAACACCATGAAATAAACAATAGAGCATAATATGAAGCAATAGGCTTTTTATTTTGTCCTTACGATATACATTGTCATATTGCACAGCGCTACTTCAGATGCAGCTAATACTACTTCAGTAGCCTGTACATCTGTTAGCCTCATTTTGTAATCCATGCCTGTCTTGTCCGGCTCCCCATGTTGTTTTCCCGTGATAGATTCCTCAGGTGGACCGTCCACAGACTTTCGAAACAAATCCATATGTGTTTACACTAGTTTCTGTTGGCAGGGGTTTTGCTTCACTAGGATACAGCTTAAATGAATTGCTCACACTGGGCATGTTGATTAATACAGCAGCATACTGTACAAGACTGATGCAGATCGAAATATTTATACTTTTATGATGACATTATTAGGCATCTTTAGGAAAAGCTAGTTTGTTTTGGCGGTTGTCAGTTTTGTATCATATGCTTCCACCTTCCTCTTCCTCATTGCTGCTGGTGTGTTCAGGTCCGCATTCGGAGCTCACGGTGGCTGCTGCGGTTCTGGTGCTGCTGGTCATTGTCATCATCTCACTCATTGTGCTGGTCATTATCTGGAAACAGGTACTCACTCATTCATCCACTCACTTACTCATTCACATTCACTCTCTCGTTCACTCACTTCCTCACACGCTCACTCAGTCTTCCAATTACATACACTTCTTTTACATTTACTCATCTACTCAATGACTCACCCAGTCACTCTTTTGTTCACTCAGTCACACTGACTCATTTTCTCATTCAGATGGCTGTTCACTCACTCACTCACTCACTCAGATAGCTATTTAATCATAAACTCATTCTCCTCCACTCAGTCGGCTAATAACTCAAGTACATGTTTAGTCAATCATTCACTCATACTCAGTCACCTTTAACTCATGTACCTGTTTAATCATCACTCACTCATAAATATATTCAAACATTTAATGACATTCAACCATTTAACTCACTCACACTTGGAACTTACTAACTTAGATTCCCATTCAATCATTAACTTCTCATTATCACTCGCCTACTAACTTACTCTCAATTAGTCACCTGCTTACTCACCCATTCAACCAATCCACTCCCTCACACTTAGTCATCTACTATCTCATGTATCTGTTCACTCACTCACTCATTCACTCACTCACTCACTCGCTCGCTCACTCACTCGCTCATTCGCTCACTCATTCAATCTAATTCACTCATTCATTCTCTCAGTCACTCACTCGTTCAGTCATTTAATCAATCTCTCACACAATCACTCACTTATTCACTCTTACTCATTCAGTCACTCACTCAATCACTCACTCACTCATTCACTCAATCACTCACTCACACTCCAATTCACTCACTCACTGATTCACTCAAATTCACTCACTCATATATTCATTTACTCACTCACTCTAATTCACTCACTCATATATTCACTCTCACTCACTCATTCTAATTCACTCACTCATATATTCACTCTCACTCACTCACTCACTCACTCACTCACTCACTGACTCACTCACTCACTCACTCTCACTCACTCATTCACTCTCACTCAATCACTCACTCACTTAACCTCTTGCTCACTCAATCACTCACTCGCTCATTCACTTACTTAATCACTCATTCACTCTCACTCACTCAATCACTTGCTCGCTCGCTCATTCACTCAATCACTCACTCCCTCACTCACTCATTCATTTTCAGTCACTCAATCACTCGCTCACTCATTCAATCATTCACTCCCTCCCTCCCTCCCTCACTCTCAATCACTCACTCACTCAAATTAACTCACTCCATTTGCTCGCTCACTCATTCACTCTCACTCACTCAATCACTCGCTCACTCACTCATTCACTCTCACTCACTCAATCACTCACTCATTCAGCCTCAATCACCCACCCACTCACTCATTCACTTTCACTCACTCAATCACTCGCTCGCTCATTCAATCATTCACTCTCACTCACTCAATCTCTCACTTACTAACTCGCTTACTCACTCACTCACTCACACAAATTCACTCTCGTTCACTCTCACTTACTCACTCACTCAATCACTCACTCATTCACTCTCAATCACTCATTTTCTCTCACTCACTCAATCACTAGCTCACTCACTCAATCACTCGCTCACTTACCCATAATTCTTTCCAAATGGAACCATGTTAGTCACCTACTAACTCATGCACCTGTTTAATTACTCACTCACTCACTCACCCACTCACCTATTCAGTTATTCACCCACTCATGCACACATTCACAAATCCACAATTCACTCATTCTTGTGGTCAGTTAAGCACATTTGAGCAAAGCATAAACATCATACATCAATACAGTCATGTTACCTTGAGCCGTGGCTTAAATGAGATTTAAAATTGAATATCTCTCACCTTATTTGTGTGTGAATGATACCTCTCCCTTCTAAGCCCGTTTGTGGAACAACCTGGTCGTCCTCCAGCATCTGTAAGCATCTCATTCACAGACTGCATAAGAATCATTCTCTCTTTCTACATCTCTTTTACAGAAACCACGTTATGAGATCAGATGGCGTGTGATTGAATCAGTCAGTCCGGACGGGCACGAGTACATCTATGTCGATCCCATGCAGCTTCCATATGATTCCCGCTGGGAGTTCCCTCGGGATGGACTCGTTCTAGGTGAGTCACAATTGTAATGAATCAGCCCACCATGATCCTATCCTGTGGGTTTTGTGTGGAACCAGCTTCAAATGACGCTTTGTTGTGGTCATGTACTCATTTAGATTGTGGTTTTGTTTTAACTCTGTCCTAATCGGGCATTATTACTATTGCATGTGCAGATCTATTTAGGCTATTTAGGTTTTATTTTTGCATACTCGCAAAGGTTTTAACTCAAACTTCAATAAATGATCTTGCACTAGCGGAAAATCACTGTGGTAATACAACGCTTTGTGTCTGCATGCTCTCTTACACCAGATAATGTTTCTGTGGCATCCTCTGCTTATGCAAACTAGTTGAAAGTATTTGCGTGTGTTTGTATGTGTGTGTTTTGCAGGTCGCGTCCTGGGTTCAGGAGCTTTTGGTAAAGTGGTGGAGGGTACTGCATATGGACTAAGCCGTTCTCAACCTGTGATGAAAGTTGCTGTGAAAATGCTTAAGCGTAAGTTAACTGAAAGATAAACCTAATTTTTGTTAAAGGTGCCATAAAGTCAAAATCTGGATATACCAAGGCATAGCTGAATAACAAAAGTTCAGTATCACCATCCCAAACAATTACAACCATTTAATTTGTATAATATTTTTCTCTCTTAATTTTAAGGGGAAATTAATTATAGTTATCTATATATTTATATAAATTTATTTTATTTATTATCTAAGCTTGTATTAAACATACAAAGTGTGTGTAAAAAAATTTACAACAAAGCCATTAAAATCAAACTAAACCATTACAATTTTTAAAATTAATATTTATGACCATACCAGATATGGTCAAAACCAAGATTTTTATTCTGGGAGTAATTCCTTTGGTTATAAATGAGCAAATTTCTCAAGGTAAGAGCACCTAATGCTGGGTTCACACCAAACAGAGCATGTAAATACTTAATTTTGTGGTTAGAACCCAGCATAAGCCACAAACCTACTGTATATCAGAGAACACTTTAACATATTGAATCAGTGCATTCTCTTGCACATTTAATGTTTTTATTTACGCATTAGATAGTAGTTTATATGATTGTTTTCATTTTGTTTTGTTTTCAGCGACAGCCCGTTCCAGTGAGAAACAGGCTTTGATGTCAGAGCTGAAAATCATGACCCATCTGGGCCCTCACCTAAACATTGTTAACCTTCTGGGAGCGTGTACCAAATCAGGTGAAAAAAATACACAAACACAACCAGGCCATCTCTAGGGTGTTGTCTTTTTGGTCTGAGGGTTTTTTTATTGTGTGGTGAAGTTAAGTGCAATGTAGAGCTTAAACCCCTGCTTTTAGACATTTTACGAGTCTCTGATAAGATTAGAGCAGTTTTATTAACACCGCTTTCTGTTTTTCCTCTCTCAGGACCAATCTACATTATAACAGAGTATTGTTTCTATGGAGATCTGGTGAATTACCTTCATAAGAACAGAGATGGGTTTCTCAGCCGGCACACAGAAAAGGGAAAGAAAGATCTAGACATCTTTGGCATCAACCCAGCCGATGAGAGCAGCAGGAGGTCAGCCAGCACACACACCCACACGAAAGATATGATCCACTGCATAGAAAAAATGTAGTTTTAGGTTCAAACATTATGTTAGGAGTTATTTACCTTGCTTGCTAATCTGATTGAGAGATGAGTGTCGTGATTAACATATAATTGGTTGCTGAAGTTATCTTAAACTACTGATATTTTTTATACAGTATCTATAGTTAACTTTTGTTCATTTGCAGCATACACTCACAAAGACTTTTGACATTTCACATTTGCCATATATAAATAAATAATTTAAAAACATGGCACCCCTACGTTAAATAAATATCCAGTCTACTAGCAATCAACTGCTACTTGGGAGGAGAAATTAAAAACTTAATTGCTTTGGGTATAAATGATCTTTGTGAAGTTTTCAAACTAATTTCGAGAGGAGCACGTGATATGATTGACTGCAGCTGGCCACTCATCTACATTCACTAGTTAGCCAATCAGATTAACCCCAACTCACTATAAGTGGCCTAGCTAGAACTACTCTCTTATCTTCGTTTTTCGAAGAAACCCCCCATCCACCCCATCTCCTCCTCCTTTCTACCTCTTAACACGGGGAGCTCTCGAGAACCACCTGATCTCGTACTCCCCGCATATGCTCTATGGACCAGGCGGGAGCCCTGGGCTCACCTATCTCCGAGCTCAGGGTTCTCTCCCGGGACAGCATGCCAAACCTGCTAACAGTTGTCAAACAATATCTAAGTGTGAACTCTTGAATTTTCCTATATCTTACACACCTGGGAACATAATATCGACGACCTGATGGTAACAATTGGATGGTGTTTGATAAAGGATGTCTCTCATCATTGACAATCATGATAGCCTTATTTAGCACTCTTTCTTTGTATATACTATCAATGCTCTTTAGTTTTATTCCCAACAACTTACTGGCTGTTGTTACCACCTTCCCTATTGACCTCTTCAAGACCTCAGAAGCATTTCCATACCAACAGATTACACAAAATGTTGCAATACTTTCGATAAAGGCACTATAAAACATGATCAACAATGTTTGTCAACATTAAAAGACATGAGTTTCTTTAAAAAGGACATTCTCTGTTGAAGGTTGTTGCTTATACAGTCAGTTCAGATGAGACGTTAAACCGAGGCCCTGACTCTCTGTGGTTGTTAAAAATTCGTAAAGAGTAGGGGTATAACCCCGGTGTCCTGGCCAAATTCCCTCCTTCGGCCCTTAACCATCGAATTGGCCCCATCCACCAAATTGGCTGTCTCACTGTCTCTCCACTCCACCTATAGCTGGTGTGTGGTGAGCGCACTGGCGCTGTTATCCTGTGGCTGCCGTCGCATCATCCAAGTGGATGTTACACACTAATAGTTGTGTAGACACCCCCCACATGATTGTGAAGAGCTTTGGGTGTATGGCCATACACAATAAATGCGCTATATAAATACACATTACATTTTACATTGTAACCCTGGGGAGCTCCAACTGAAGTACACATTTTATCTGAAATAAAACCTCCCATTTTAACCTGTTGGATTCTAGATGTAAGAAAATCATACCTCTAAAGCAATCATTTTGTCGTCTAATAAAAAAAAAAAATAGGCAGCAAACAAAATCCATTATTGTAAGTGTAACTTTTTCAGTACCACAAATCTTTCCATTTTTTTCCATATATTCATATGCTTTAGGCCAAACCAATCAGCTGATATAACCTCTTAAGGCCCAAGGTGTTTTGCATTTTTTATTTCTCTTTGCTATTTGGGCTTATTGGAACCTGATTAGAATAAAAACCTAAGTATTATCTTTTGATACGATGTACTTTTAGAGAAAAATGATGTCCATATATGTGGACTTGTGGACCAAATTTACATAAAACACTTTTTCCTGAATTTTTTTACTTGCTTTGACTAGAGTAAAAAACAAATTTTCGCCCATTTTGGGCAGTTAAAAATAGTGTTTGGGACATTTCATATGTTGCAAAACAGTTGCAGGATGACACTGTATGTCTGTAACAAAATATAAAACATTTAAAGTATTTTAAATAGCCACTGAAGCGCTAAAATGTGCTGTCTGCACTCATGTGAAACTCATGTGGACAATCAAGTTCTAGGAGGTTAATCACATTAAGCAATTATCTGAAAAGCAGACAAAGATCTGCAATCTGCAAACACATAAAGCAATTGAGATGACACAATTAAATTAAATATCATGATAAAATATATAAAATATTTAGTCTATATGTACAGAAACAATATATTACAAGTTCTATACAAATATTGATGTCTTTTGGGAACAAATGTTTTATTGCACCACTCTAATTGTTTAATGGGAGTGGATGGACCTAATGAAAGCAATTTTAATACTTGTACTGTAGGTAACAATAACTTATAACTGTGACACTTCTTTCAGAGAATACTCTGGATTTTACATGGTGTACATTTCAAACTAAAGCACAAAAATTGTTGATCTAGATCTGGACATTCACTTACTGATGAGAATATGCGGATGTCCTATTGCTAAACGGCCCAGTCATTCATCAGCCTGACCAATAGTACAGATAGTGTGAGTGTTTTCTTTGGCTAGAGTCTAGCATTCTCCCCTGACTTATTATTTCTGTGCTTGTGTGTGTGTGTGCAGCTATGTCATCCTGTCTTTCGAGGGGAAAGGTGATTATATGGACATGAAGCAGGCAGACACCATGCAGTACGTCCCCATGCTGGAAATGAATGAAGCCTCAAAATACTCTCCCATCCAGAGATCAGACTACGACCATCCTCCCTCTCACAGACAATTCAGTGGTGAGAAAGCAACAGCCCTCTTATAATGATAGATCATGCTAAAATCTCTATTTTGACATAATCTGCTCAATATCACGTTGTTCCAAAATGACATGACTTTCCTTTTTTTTTATAAAACACAGAAGCAGATATTTTAAAGAATGTACTGGTTGCTCTTTTTCATTTATTTACAATAAATGAGACCAAAACTTTAAAAATAGACACAAACACTGTAAACGTAATAAAGAGTAACTTTAGCAGTCAAATCAAATCAAAATCCTGTCAAATATACATCAATTACTGTATTACAATTAACACAATATATTTAGGTAGTAGCACACTACACAATAACAATATTAGACTATGTAAAGCATGACAATTTAAATAAGAAAATATACTCAGAATAAAAATGAGAGATGGGAGGTAATGAAGTAAAAATACATCATTACAGTAATTATTTATTAATTAAATAAATTTTTTTAGATTTTTTAATATTTTACTCAATACATTATTATACAAATATCTGTGGTTGCTACTTATATTGTTAAATCAGGTGCTTTGCTTTAGTTTTTACTTGTTTAAATTTGCATTATTAATATTATGAGAACATTCAGATTTGTTAAGTTTTTTTTTCTTTTCTCCTTAAAAACAAACTTACAGCAACGTTTAAATTGGTCTGACCAAAGTGCTTCGATGTTTTATTGTTATCACTTTCTTATCATCAACATATCAGTTATCAGCAAGTCAATTCAATGCTTTCTGTAATAATAGTTATTATTATAATAATGGCATAATAAAAGTTATTATTATAATAATGGCATAATAATAGTTATTATTATAATAATAATAATTATTATTTTCTATGTTCTTTAGCAATGTTAGTGTAAATTAATTTTGCTATTTATTAACTGTACATTTCAGTACATGTGTTTGCTAAGGCTACATATTTAGTAAATGGTCATTAAGTTACAGTAACTAACTACAGTAGATATATTTCTAAGGTTAGCATGTTCACATTTTCACTGGAAAATAAATGTACTTAATTCTATATGCTGAGTGTTCATATGATGTCCAGTTACCAGCATGAGACTAAAATAGGAAGTAGTAATTGCTACTTTTTGCTTAAGTGCATGTCTGAGCCCATATTACTTTACTTTATTACTTGAGTAAAAAAGTGTAGTTACCAGAGTCATTTTAAACATGAGTATCTGTACTTCTACTTGATTATAGGATGAGTGTACTTTTGCCATCTCTGCTGATTTTACTTATAATAATGTCCGGTCAGATGACTTATTAAAAAGTGTCTAATAATTGTTTCCAAATCACACATCTAAAGCAAATTTCATCCATGAGCTGCATCTTTAACAGTAGTCTGTTCTGCACACTTTGAACATAGTCATATTGTGCTTTTAAATTCTACCTCATGCCGATTTTTACATCCGAAGTTTGAAGTTTGAAAACCTTAGTTCATTGTAACTGCATTGAAAAGAGCATGAAAAACTCTTGTAAAAAAAACGAAAGTCATACAGGTTTGGAACTATCAGAGTGAATAAATATTTTTGGATGGACTCTTCCTTTAAGTATAAATCACATCTCCACCTCTTTGCCTTTCCTGCTCTGTTTTCTCATTCTTAATCCTTCAGATTTTTTCCCTTCTGCATTTTATTTTTCGGTCTGTCCCTCCTTTACTGCACGTACTCCGGTCGGTCTGGCATGCTGTGGTCTGGTTTGGCTTGACTGGTAGTCGAGACACACAAACGTGCGCACACACACAAACTGATGTTTAGCTAGTGATAGCAGAGCGGTCCACCCATGTTACTGCAGTCTGTGCACCCTACAATTACAAAGGATAATTGTAGCACATGTCTTAATGCATACATCTGCCTGCCATTCCTCTGATTTTATGTACTCATACAGCAATCTTAGTGGGGATGCCTTGAACTTTTATTGTTTTTATATTGACATATTGGTACTTTTTCAAATAAACCCCTCGTAGTAGTTTTAATAAATTATGACCCAAGTGAGGACAGCTGGCCAAAAATGCTAAATCATGTCAGGTTTTACTATCCTTGCGAGGACATTTGAGACTCGCAATATAAAAGTAAATATTTAACAATATCACAATATTTAAAGTGATAGTTCAACCAAAATGTAAAATTCTGTCATCATTTGCTTTTCTTTCGCTTACTCAAAACCTATTTGAGATTCTTTCTTTTATTGAACAAAGCTAAAAACTTTTAACCATCGACTTCGATTTCAGATGTGAATGGTTACAGATTTGCAGCTTTCTTCAAAATATCTTCTTTTGTGTTCAACAGAACAACTCATAAAGCTTTATGCCCACTAAAGTGTGAGTAAATAGTGAGTACATTCTCATTTTTGGGGTGATCTATCCCTTTAACAGGGTTATGAACTGAGAGATTAAAATTATCTTGACATACAGTATAAGAGGTCACTTTACTATAGAAACATTCTTTAAGTTTTAGAAATCAAAACACTTTCTTGTTAGTCTAAAAATAGCCTGAATAGAAGTCAACCTTCCAAAACAACAAGTTGAGGAACTTGACATTTTATTACACAATAGTGTCTAAACTCTGCCTCCACAAAAAAAGATCAGCGCCTGCTTTTACATCACTGACTATTTAGCTCTGTCCACTTATTTACGTAATTAATTAATGGATTTTCAGAAGTACTGTAATTAAAATATAGTTAGTTTGTCGATTATATTGGATATGACAGTATTGTTGCAACACACAAGGGCACATAACACTTTATTACATGTTCACTATTGATTTGGAACAGAGATGCGCAGACTAGGGCCCGCTTGCCAAAGTTGGCCCATGGTAACCTTTGATTTGGGCCACCATGCCATCTGAGAAGAGAGGGAGAATGATAGGGATGGTTTAGAGATTGTATGTAACCTTTTTTGTTTGTTTTATTCTTCAGCTGCAAAGTAAACTGAAAGTAAATGAACTGAAAGTAAATGATTAAATTTTGATGGTTTGAATTAATCAGATTAGTTAATCAGATGCATAGAAGACAATGCAACTTTGGTGAGCAAATCAAGGCAAAGGCACACTGTTATAAATGTGTGCGCTCGTTATAATCATTATAAATATTCCAATCAAACTGAATACAATCTTACACCAACAACACATGGTAGGCATGGTTGATAATAACAAATAATTATATTATATTGCAAACAACCCAACGAGTTGTTTAGCACGTGTGCTGCTATCAGGTTTACACATGTAATATTTTTCCTGAGGCGATTTAAAGCAAAATACACGATGACACTCTATCAAACATAGCTACAATGATAAGGAGTATATACTTACGTAAAGAGTAAATAACGCACTGCAATACAGCACAAAGAAAGGACGGACTTTGAAGAAATAAACAATGTGAGGTAAGCTCCATTACAGTGCACTGGACAAGTCTGAACAAGTTCCGCCCACGCATGCGCGAGGCAGGCAGTTCTATACAATTACGTACTATATCATTTAAAGATATAGACCTAATTTTGACATTGGACTGATAATGATAATTAAAAAAAAAAAGTATTTCTTGGCCGATAACGGTACGGCCGCCGATATATCGTGCATCCCTAATTGCTATAAGTTATAATTAAAAAAGTTATACTGCATTAGTTAATACAATTCAAAGTAATGTTTTCTATTTATCAATATTATGAAATTACTTAGGAAATTACCCACGGCAACTTTATTGTAAAATAGTTAGAGGCTCTCAATGATATTTGGTTTTTGGCCCTTCAAACTAAAAAGTTTGTCCTAGAACCTAATTTCAAAAGCAAAGCGTTAGAAATGTTAAATATTCAAAACTCAGCCAATCACTATCTGCAATGCCTATTCAGATGGTATATTTCAACAAAAGAGGTAAAAAAACACATAAAACAGCCTATTACTTCTAAATTATTATCTTTTAATGCAAAAACCTTGATAACATTATACATGGATATCAGAGAATGGTACAACATTCAAAAAAGACTGTTCATGAGTCCTTTAAGCCAGAATAGACACACAAATTGCTTTATCCGTGCTGTTTTAACTTTATTTGTTTGTGTGATGAACAGATGAAGCCGAGAGTCTTCTATCAGATGACAGCGCTGAAGGCCTGACCACGATGGACCTCCTCAGTTTCACCTATCAAGTAGCTCGAGGGATGGAGTTTTTGGCCTCTAAGAATGTAAGCTAAATCCTGTTTCAGTGGGATAACTGTTGGTTTATTTGGTAAACATTTGCTTTTGATCTCGCTTATGCCTGCAGTTTAGACATAACATTGAGGCGTAACATTAAAGCGGTTCTGGATGTCTTTGCGGAGGAGGTGATTTGATGGCAGGTTTCTATATTTGAGAAAGTGGCTGTATGTGTGTGCTGTGGCTGTATAGTTAAAATACATCGGACTGAGGGTTTGCAGAAATCCCCTGGTTAACTGAAAGCTATGAAAGAGAGGTCAATAATTGAAAATGCTGTCAAGCAAATGTTAATTAGACATCGTTTGTTTAAAATCTAGTAACAGAGATTTTCCCAAATCTCGTCTTACAAATGAAAAAGGCATTCTAGACCACCCTTGAAGATGAGGAGGAGGAACAGCGCATAAATCGGCAGCTGCATCAGGGAGACTTAAACACTTAGTTCTTTGATTCTTAGTTAACTAGATACATGTTAAATATAACAGAAAATAATACATAAATCTTAGAAATATGAATTTTGTAAATAATAATAATAATAATAATATAAATGAGCAATATCACATGAGGGATATTCATATCATATGGCTGTATATCGGCATTGGCTCGAGGCTGCAGGCTGAGTGCCTTAGTGTCCCACCAGTGCCAATATACAGCCTTATTGCACTGGTAATCGTGTAATATTGCATTTATACAAGTTTGATGGTATAATCGTGTATATAAAAAAGAAAATCAAACACGGAGAGTCTCAATAACTCTTTTGCATAGGGAACTACTTTCTTCCGCCACTCATTCACATCTGCAGCTTATAGTCAGAACAGCAGAAACCACTGCTACTTCACAAATGTCACATTAGAGCTAGTATTTGAATTATTCACTAGCATAATGTCTCACAGATATGTCAATATCTAAAGTAATGACAAAACAGGTCATTTTTGCTCATATTTTAAGATTATAAGGTTGAATGGAATTAATTAAGTCTACAGAGATTTCCCAGTATTTCTCTGTTGCAATCGGGCTATCACAATAATTAACCCCGAAAAAGCCAGAGCAAAGCAAACACTACCGGTTTTTCTGGTATAAATACAGCACAAAATACAAAAGAGAGAGATCGACTTAGAATGTCACTTACCTAATTTATAATGATTTGTTCAGCTGTAGTTTGAAACTTATTGTAAGAAAATGCTGTTTTTCACCACTAAGGACTTATTATGCGGTCTCTGTCACCATCTTGTGGCACTGACACTTTCATCTGTCAACTGTCACTTTCTTTGGTCTGCTCAGACAGGCTGATGGTGGCCGATGCACTGAGTCTGATGCTCCAAAATTATAAATATTTTAAAAAAGGCACTATCCTTTATAAATAAACTGCATATTTGCAATCTAAACAACTATATTCTCACCTAAAAAAGCCTTAAAAATACATTGTTGCCCAACAGCAGCAATATTTGTCAAACTGTAGAGTGTCCTCTGCTTGTCGCTGTATGTGGGCGGAGTAATACACAAGGGTGAAGAGGTGGTATGAGTACTGTTATTTGCAGAATATTGCATGGCTATCAGCCAATCAGATTCAAGAACCGTTGACAAATGTTGTATAAATTAGTATACATTTAATACACTAAAATTACAGTATTTAATTAAGCTATTAACATTAAATTCAAAATAAAATAAAAATTGTCATTATTAAATCTGTAAATATATGTGTGGCATTCATAGACTAAAATATTTGAAGTATTGTTCATCTTTTTTCCGCTGTAATTAGCATGGTATTAAAACCTGTCAGTACTAAATGATAGAAATTATAATATCAATATACAGTATAAAGATTTAAAGAAACTAATTGCTGATTTTGATTTGATAATGGTATATTACTTTGAACATTTCATGGGGAAATAAGGATAAACAACATAAAAACACAAAGATACAAAACACATACATTACAAATAAGCATATATTTTGTCTATATACCACAACTTACTGAAGCTGAACCATATCTCACAGTGCCAAACCTCTTTCTGAGTGTGTGTTTTTCTGTCTGTTCCTCTCAGTGTGTACACCGAGACTTGGCTGCACGAAATGTCCTGCTGTCTCAAGGCAAGATAGTGAAGATCTGTGACTTTGGCCTGGCCCGAGACATCATGCATGATAACAACTATGTCTCCAAAGGAAGCGTGAGTGCTAGTCTTAGTCCAAATCTGGTGTTTCTGATTACTCGTCTTAGATTATGTATATTTTCAGTACTTTACTTGTCCTTCTTTGGAAAAAGCACCATAACGATTGTTGTTTCCTCTGTCTCTGACACACAGACGTTTCTTCCTGTGAAGTGGATGGCGCCTGAGAGTATATTTGATAATCTGTACACTACGCTGAGTGATGTCTGGTCCTTTGGCATCTTATTATGGGAGATCTTCTCTCTCGGTATGTTTCAAATCACCATATATTTCTTAAGGCAAGATACTTTAGGTGAATAGGGTAATAAAACTATTACTTAATACCATATATCCTTACACTGTAAAAAACCCAGTAAGTTCTGTGATATATATATATATATATATATATATATATATATATATATATATATATATATATATATATATATAGTTTTTTGTGGTTTTATTTTGTAGTTTTTTGTAGCTTTATTTTGTAGTTTTTTGTAATTTTATTTTTTCTAATTTTTGTAGTTTCTTGTCATTTTATTTTGTATTTTTTTGTTCCTTTTTGTAGTTTTATTTTGTAGGCTTTTTGTAGTTTTATTTTGTAGTATTTTGTAGTTTTATTTTGAATTTTTTGTAGTTTTATTTTGTAGGCTTTTGTAGTTTTTGTAGTTATATTTTGTAGGTTTTTTGTAGTTTTATTTTGTAGGCTTTTTGTAGTTTTATTTTGTAGTATTTTGTAGTTTTATTTTGAATTTTTTGTAGTTTTATTTTGTAGGCTTTTGTAGTTTTTGTAGTTATATTTTGTAGGTTTTTTGTAGTTTTATTTTGTAGGCTTTTTGTAGTTTTATTTTGTAGTATTTTGTAGTTTTATTTTGAATTTTTTGTAGTTTTATTTTGTAGGCTTTTGTAGTTTTTGTAGTTATATTTTGTAGGTTTTTTGTAGTTTTATTTTGTAGGCTTTTTGTAGTTTTATTTTGTAGTATTTTGTAGTTTTATTTTGAATTTTTTGTAGTTTTATTTTGTAGGCTTTTGTAGTTTTTGTAGTTATATTTTGTAGGTTTTTTGTAGTTTTATTTTGTAGGCTTTTTGTAGTTTTATTTTGTAGTATTTTGTAGTTTTATTTTGAATTTTTTGTAGTTTTATTTTGTAGGCTTTTGTAGTTTTTGTAGTTATATTTTGTAGGTTTTTTGTAGTTTTATTTTGTAGGCTTTTTGTAGTTTTATTTTGTAGTATTTTGTAGTTTTATTTAGAATTTTTTGTAGTTTTATTTTGTAGGCTTTTGTAGTTTTTGTAGTTATATTTTGTAGGTTTTTTGTAGTTTTATTTTGTAGGCTTTTTGTAGTTTTATTTTGTAGTATTTTGTAGTTTTATTTTGAATTTTTTGTAGTTTTATTTTGTAGGCTTTTGTAGTTTTTGTAGTTATATTTTGTAGGTTTTTTGTAGTTTTATTTTGTAGGTTTTTTGTAGTTTTTTTAGTTTAAATTTGTAGTTTAATTTTGTAGTTTTTTGTAGGGTTTTTGTAGGGTTTTTTGTAGTTTTATTTTGTAGTTTTTTTGTAGTTTATTTTGTAGTCTTATTTTGTAGGTTTTTTTGTAGTTTTTTGTTTAATTTTGTAGTTTTATTTTGTAGTTTTTTTGTAGGGTTTTTGTAGTTTTATTTTGTAGTTTTATTTTGTAGTTTTTTGTATTTTTGTAGGGTTTTTTTTTGCAGTTTTTTTAAATGCAATAATTCATAAGAATTTAAATGTATTATTTTACTATTTATAAAGATGTTCGGTGACTAAAATATTAATTATAACATTTTTTACAGTGTATATTAAGGTGGCAGCTATGGTTACCAGAATTTTACTGTTAAAAATCTGATGGAAACAGTAATTTCCAAAATATTTTTGTAGTTTATAAAAACACAGTCTCACATATATCATCTGTTGTTGTTGTTTCTGTAGGAGGGACGCCTTATCCAGGCATGGTTGTGGATTCCAGCTTCTACAACAAGATCAAGAGTGGATACCGAATGACCAAACCTGAACATGCATCCGGTGATGTGTACGTGCATATTCTCTGTTTTTCTGCTGTTCTTGTCTCCGGCTGCTGCACATCTCTGACCGCCCTGTTGTTGTTTGTCTGTGTACAGCTATGAGCTTATGATGAAGTGCTGGAACAGTGAACCGGAGAAGAGACCATCTTTCCACAGTCTGAGTGATACGGTGGCATCTCTGCTGCCCTCAGGATTTAAAAGGGTGAGTCTGAAACATCAGCATGGCATTTCAAGACTCTTATTTCTCAGTTTTATCACACACTAAGCCATTGATTGACTGTTGGATCATAGCTGAGTGTCTGCTTAGTTTTTGTGGTTTTTAGTTCAGTTTTCTGATCATTTCAATATGTGAATATATGCATAATGACATGGAGTGAAGAAAGAGACCAATGTTATTTATAATGAAAATGTCAAGCAAGCACAGCTTATTTTCCTACTTTGTTTTAACTTTTTAGGCCAGACACATTCAGTGCCACTGCCAATTATTGTTGCCACCAATATTCCTTTTCACTGGTATCAGATAATAATACTATAAGTAATTGGTTATATCATAACTAAAATATAATAGGTTATAATTTGTATGCAGAAAGATTCCAGAGTTGTAGCTGATGCAGTGATTGGCAAAGCAAATCTTTTTTTTTGTACATCATTTATGTTTGTTTCTTTGCTTTATTTATAGAGCACATTTAAAAACAACAGATGTTAACCAAAGTGCTTTACAAAACGACCAACATACAAAATCTATACTATAAACAAAATATGTAAAACAGATTAAAATTAATTAATTTCAATTAAAAAGCAGAAGACAGAAAGTGATTTTTTTTTTAAATGAGACTTAAAAGCACCAAGGGAAGAGCATGATCTGAAATGTAAAGGCAAACCATTCCATAGACGAGGGGCTGTGACAGAAAAAGCCATGTCACCTCTTGATTTTAACCATAATTTGGGAACAACTAGCTGAAACTGGTTTTCCGACCTGATTGGCCTCAATGAAGTGTGCCGGTGAAGAAGCTCACCAATATAAGTAGGTGCCAGACCATTCAAACCTTTAAAAACAAATAACAATAACTTGTATTGAATCCTAAACTGGACTGGGAGCCAGTGAAGGAATGATAAAGCTGGTGCTATACTAGAAAAGTTTAAAAACCTAGCAGCTGCATTCTGAACCAGCTGCAGGCGTACAATTAAAGCCTGTGAAACTCCTGAATACAAAGAGTTGCAGTAGTCCAATCTGGATATAATAAAAACATTGATGATGGTTTCCAACTCCTTAAAAGACAGAAAAGGCTTCAATTTGGCAATGTTCCTTAATTGATAGAAACCACTTTTGATGACTGAATTTATTTGCTTGTCAAACTGTAACTCAGTGTCGAAAAATAACTCCTTTTTCCGTGACTGTGGACCTTAGGCTTAAATGAACCTAATTGATTAATTGTAGATTCACAGACACCCGGAGAGCCAAACACTAACAGTTCAGTTTTTGATTCATTAAAGTGTAAAAAATTACCCGCTAACCATTCCTTAATCATGGTAAAACACGTAAAAAGGACTGTAAAACAGCGTCTTCTCCCATTTTGATGGGCGTAAAAAGCTGAGTATCATCAGCATGAAGGTGATAGCTTACATTATACTTCTTACAGATAGCAGCCATTAATCTATTTTATTAATCTTTGTTAATGCAATTTAATAAAATAAATCAACTGCTCATTGTTAGCTAATGTTAGAAGTCCATCAAAGATAATACAGCTTTCAGTTTTAATAAATGTTGAGTTAAATAAGATTATTAAATACTTGATCATTATTTTTGCAATGAATATTATATAAATTATATATTAATGTTATCTATTAATAATCTTGCAATTAATAATATTGTAATAATATTGTAATATCCCCTCAAAAAATAAAACAAATCTAATATTTATCCAATCTACAATCTATAAAATCTAGTTTATAAAAAGATTGAAAAAAGGAAATTAGCACAAAAAACACACTGGAACTATGAATATGCACTACAATATGAAAACATTCATTCATTCATTCATTTTCTTTTCGGCTTAGTCCCTTTATTAATCTGGGGTCGCCACAGCGGAATGAACCGCCAACCTATCCAGCATATGTTCTATGCAGCGGATGCCTGCAACACTGGGAAACCAGAAACACTCATTCACACACATACACTACAGACAATTTAGCTTACCCAATTAACCTATAGCGCATGTCTTTGAACTGTGGGGGAAACCGGAGCAATCGGAGGAAGTCCATGCGAACACGGGGAGAACATGCAAACTCCACACAGAAATGCCACCTGACCCAGCCGAGGCTCAAACCAGCAACCTTCTTGCTGTGAGATGATTGTGCTACCCACTGCGCCACCGTGATGCCCCAATATGAAAACAAACAATAAGAATAAATGAGATGTTATTTTACTTTCATGAGCCATGTATTTTGTCAAAGAAAATACCCAATTGCACAGGAAGACGGTATCTGAGTGATAAATAAAACACATCTTTCTGAATGTGAGATTTTAAAGTAATTAAATCTGTTCTGAAACTAAATTAAATCTTATAATACTCTCTTTTTGATAATAATAGACTGGAATTGAAAACTATAATGTAAAATTAAACCTATAATAATAATAGCCTGTCATGCCCTAATAAATGGCTCAGATAAAAGTATGGTGGAAATGGCTTCCCACTTCCTGCAGCTTAAATGCAGTGTGTCAATCTGGGCATTGAGGCCTTTGGCTAGGTGTATGTCATCACTGCCAACACTGCCAGACCGCTAACAGAGATTAGCAGACTAGCGCTCCAGCTGGCTAACGCCCCAGCAGGGCAAAACCAGCAGTGCTAATCACCAGAAGCATACACTTAGCATCCACTAGCTAGCCATAATTGCCCTATTAAACAGACGCCACACGTGGTACTTCAAAACGTCACTTTGGCACGGCGAAAGACTAGCTCCTGTTATAGCACCTATAACTGGGGTGTGGTGGGAAATGCGGTTCGCAAATGGGCCTATAAGCCTTCAAGTAACCACAGAATGACTGCCGAAATGGGGCAGAACTTCAGGGTTGAGCCGCGTTTATGGCAGCGATGAAGTGCTATTTACAACTGCCAAAAATGATTCAATTTCTCCCTCATTTCCTTCAATCTGATGCATTAAAAGAAACAAGAGCAGGCCTAATTGGAGATTAATGCTCTTTAATTTATTGCTGGTCACGTAAATCTTATATAGAAACTCTTTTATATATGTTTGTCATCGCTCATGCTCTATTACACTTTCAGTTGAACTGCTATGAAACAAAGACAAGGTTTCCAAGCGTCAAAACAATAAAAGTGTAATGCAGCTTTGATTTTGTTGTTGTATACAGTAAAATCGCATATTTTATTTCATTTTACATGGATTATTAACATGTGTCCTAATATTATAAGTTACAGAAGATGAATGTCATTCTTTTTAACAATAGTTTATATACCAAACATAAAAAATATTTAGTAGAATAATTATTTAATGACTTTAATAACAAACTGTGGTACGCTGGATTCCTTCTGGTGGTACACTGAGGAATATTGAATAATAATAGAAAAAATTAATACTTCTAACCCTTTGACTGGAACGATTACACTGATGTGATTGGCACCAGCTGTTCCCTGAAGCGTGCGATCACATCGGTGTGCTTAGAGTGTTTACTTTAGTTCATCACGTTATCGTACGTTTTACTTTAAATACAGTAGCCTACCATTTTTAATTAACTTTTAAAAGCACATCTTAAATGTTTACTTTTTATGTATTTATTTATTTGACCTATAAGCACAGTGTTAATGTTCAAACTATTTATAATGTTTAAAGTGGCTGACAATAATAAATATTCCTAATAATAGGAAATAATCTGTCTCGTCATCATGGTGGTACTTGGAGAGACAATTTTTTGCTGAGGTGGTACGTGATGAAAAACGTTTAAGAACCACTGTCTTAAACAAGAAATGTTTAATAATCTAAAGTATAATAAAATTATTTAACAAATACAAGTTAGAAATGGAATGAAGTTTCAGTGATGGAACATTTCATTCATATCTCGACATTTTATTGTTACAAATTTAGACAGTTATTTGTATTTAATGTTTTTTACGTACAATTGAAATCAAATTTTATTTGTATTTTTTTCAAATATTTCCTAAAGGATGTTTAATAGAGCAAGGAAATTTTCACAGTATGTCTGATAATATTTTTTCTTAAGAAGATAGAATAAAGGCTAGAATAAAAGCAGTTTTACATTTTTAAACACCATTTTAAGGTCAAAATTATTAGCCCCCTTAAGCAATGATTTTTTTCGATATTGTATAACAATGATTTATTCTGTAGACTAACTTGCCTAATTAACCTAGTTAACCCTTTAAATGTCACTTTAAGCTGTATAGAAGTGGATTGAAAAATATCTAGTAAAATATTATATACTGTCATGTTATTAGATTTGAGTTATTAAAACAATTTATTTATAAAATTATTGAGTAGTATCTTCTTTCCGTTAAAACAGATTTTGGGGAAAAATATATAGGTTGGCTAATAACTCTGACTTCAAATGTATATAAAACCCTTTAATAAGTGTAATTTTTATGCAGACCCCAAACTTTATTTATTGGCATTATATTATGTATGTATTTCTTTTGTTACGCAGTGTTATGAACGTGTGAATCATGACTTCCTGAAGAGCGATCACCCCGCTGTGACTCGAGTGCAGTGCATTGACAATGATGATGCCTACATGGGTGTGCTCTACAAGAACCAGGGCAAAATGAAGAACCGTGAGAGTGGCTTTGATGAACAGAGACTCAGCTCTGACAGCGGCTACATCATTCCTCTGCCAGACCTCGATCCACTTTCAAGTGAAGACTACAGCAAAAGGAACCGCCACAGGTACAACACTAATCGCATTGCATTCTCACTTTGGTCTGCTATTCAGAGGCCTGTTGTAAAGAAACAACTAGAGATATACTTAAACCCCCAGTAGGTGGTGGAAAATGAGTGAGGAAAGCTCAAACGATTCATTTGAGGAACAAACCAACTGACTGGTGGTATCTAAAATTGCATTCTTCCTTACTATATAGTAGGTGAAAACAGTATTGGACAAATAAAGGATGTCAGAATTGGAAAAAGTTGCTGACCAAGATAATTGCATTACATTCAAACTGCACATAATCATACTATATAGACCGCACTTGTCAAAGCCAGTTCCTGGAGGGCTGCAGCTCTGCACAGTTTAGTTCCAACCCTAATTAAACACACCTGATCAAAATACTTGAGTGCTTTAGGCTTGTTTAATACCTACAGGTGTGTTAAAGCAGGGCTCCAGCCCTCCAGCAATTGACTTTGACACCCCTGATATAGGTCATACTTTTTTTAATGATTGCAAAGTAATTGTTTATTCAAAGGATCTACTGAAGACAGCCTGCGATTTTGGACACAGCCCCTGTATTAGATTACTAACTCAACTGAAATAGACTGAATTAGACTTGTTCAGTAAAAAAAATACAGTTACTGATCGTGGATTGTTATGAATTGTTTTTTATAGCACAACAGAGCATATTTGAAGATGTAAGTCACCTTATACTAACATCTTGCTTATTGAACATTTTTCAAACATACTGATATTAAGGAACAACACTTTTGTTTGTGTGGTATTCAATCCTAAATATTAAAAAATAAGAACTTTAGGTTTAGTTTTTCTTACTTTTTGTGAATTTTTTTTTTAACGCAGATTATTTTCCATCCATTCTGTGTGTAGCATAGTTTATATCAAATTTAAATGCATATTGTCATTTCAAAATGCGCATAATATTTCAAAACGTGCATAAAATAGGTGGATGGAAAACAGATTTGTTAGATGATGATGAGGGCAGGGTTTTTTTTATTTTGAAAATGCACACTATGTGATCACTATCACTTTAGGTTCAACTTTAGATTAGGTTTAACTTTATTGGCATTAAACATGTACAATTTCAAGGCAACGAAATGCAGTTTAGGTCTAAGCAGGAGTGCAATAGAAGCAAGTGCAGGATATAGGTTGAAGTTATAAAGTGCAATTATAGAAAAACCATGGTGATATTTACAGATGGATATACTATGAACATATATACAGGTTATATTAACTATGAACAGAGATTTAATATAGATGAATACATGTACAGGTTGCTATTAATTATCAGAGGTATGCAGATAGAAATGAACATAATTACAAATGTATATGTACAGTGGGTAGGCATGGGCCTTGGGTAAAAATATCACTGTTCCACGATATCGCAGTATTGTATTTACTGCTCTAAAATATCTTCTTTTTAAATGTCTAAGTAAAAAAACAACAACTTTTTCATCATTGAACATGGTATATTTTTCACATTTTAAATATTTTAAAACAATAAATGTCAGGATGAATAATTTAATTAAGTCATTGACTTCTTGAAAAGGCATCTTTGGATATCATTCTTTTCTTTGGATATAAAGTAAAGCCACTGCACTGTTCAGCTCTACAGCATGCTGGATGTTGGTTTATAAGAGATTATGGACTGACCAGTAGCTTGTGATGTGAAGGGTCCTTTTTTACTGTTGCCCTAAAAAAAAAACTCCAAAAAAAAAAAAAAAAAAAAGTCGTAAAAAAACACATTTAAAAAAACAACTTACAAATACCATATTTTAACGATTTTAAAACCTTGACTTTTCAAAACCGCGTTAAACCTTAAAATACAATACAATACAATACAATAGGGTATGTACAATTCAAGATGAATTAGTGCAACGTAGTGTGATATGTTCAATTTTAATTGTGCAAATTTTAAATAATAAATAATGCAGTCTATATAGGGAGTATAAGTTACGAGGAAAGTGGGGGGTGTATGAAGGGGGGCAAAGGAGTCACGTATGTGATGAGTCATCACTTATGTTAATGAGCGGAGATTTGTCTTCAATTTTGGACATTTGTTGAATGTTTTTGCGAGTGAAGGTCACAAATTTGTGTTTCCCCAAATAATGCACAATACACTTGTACACTGTTCTTATGCTCTGCACACTCAAACACCCAGTGTGAACTTTATTTTGTTATATTAATATTCAGCATTAGATAAAATTAGGTAACATTCCACTAGGTAACATTAAATATTTTATTTTTTCATGTTATTAAGTAAACTTTTTTTTTTACTTTGCTGTGTAAACACAACATTTGTACTCTTTATACTTACAGGTCCAGTAAAAAGAAAAATTGTAAAAAAAAAAAATGTATATATATATATATATATATATATATATATATATATATATATATATATATATATATATATATATATATATATATATATATAGTTCAAGTCAGAATTATTAGCCCCCGTTTATTTATTTCTTTTTTTGTTTCTTTGTTTGTTTATGTATAATTTCTGTTTAACGGAGATAAATTTTTTCATTAAACATAATTTCTAAACATAATAGTTTTAATAACTCTAATAACTGATTTATTTTATCTTTGCCATGATGACAGTAAATAATATTTGACTAGATATTTTTCAAGACACTTCTATACAGCTTAAAGTGACATTTAAAGGCTTAACTAGGTTAATTAGGTCAACTAGGCAGGTTAGGATAATTAGGCAAGTTAATGATGGTTTGTTCTGTAGACTATTGGAAAAAAAAAATGCTTAAGTGATTTTAGCTTAAAATTAGCTAATGATTTTGACCTTAAAATGGTTCTAGCCTAAATAAACAAATAAGACTTTCTCCGGAAGAAAAAATATTATCAGACATACTGTGAAAATTTCCTTGCTATGTTAAACATAATTTAAGTAATATTTTAAAAAAGAAAAAAAAAATTTAAAAGGGGGCTAATAATTCTGACTTTAACTGTATATTTAGATGTTAGTATCAGTCTGTTAGTTTTAATGATGTCTATAAGCTAGTGACAAACATCCAAAGCTTGTAGTTTGTCAATTCCACCTAAATGGGTTATTTTTTCTCCACATCACCTCATACTACAGGTTCTCATCAAATCTTGACCCATCAAATGCTCTTTAGTATCTGACATGTCCCACTGACTTCAAGACACTTCTCATTTTCTTTTCATTTGATCCACCTGAGCTCAAACACTCAATTTGAAGAGCTGTGATTAAACAAATCACTATTGGCTGTTTTATAAAGGGGGAGGAGCTACACTGTCTCACCCTCTCTTCATTTTTCAGTTAAGATTACATCTAACGTCAAATAAAAAGTGCACATCATTTTAAAGCACTTCATGGGACCTTTAAAAATAGAGCAGATAGAATGGAACAATGCAAAATGGACACATACCTCTAGGCTTTTCTTTACCGTACACAACAGATGACTGAATTGTCCTCTTTTTGTCTGTAGCTCTCAGACATCGGAGGAAAGCGCGATAGATACGGGCTCTAGCAGCTCCACGACCAAGCGTGAGGGAGAGACTCTGGAGGACATCACCTTGCTGGACGAGATGTGCTTGGACTCAGGAGACCTGGTGGAGGACAGCTTCCTGTGAGAGAAAGATGCAAAGAGAGAGAAACTGAGACATCTGCAGACTTTTCATTCCAAGTGCGCAGATCTCTCTCTGCGTCGTCTTGTCACTTTTTCCTCACCTTACTCTTACGGAGCCTTCAGAAAAAGAAGAAGACTTTTGATACGTGAATGTCATTGATGTTTTTTTTTTTTTTGGATGATACATCGCCCTCTACAGGTCTGGAGGAATGAGCAGGACTCAATGAGCGCTCTTGAAGAGGCTCAGTGAGGGACTCTAATGGAGCAAAGACCAACAAAGTGGAGATTTGGATTTCTGTGTATCATTTCCCTATGTTTGTGCGATATGTATGAGAGTGAATTGTGCGAACTTTATTTTTGACGGGCATTCTGATCAGCAATATAAGCATGTCTTTCATATTATTGACCTGGGTTGTTTCACAACTGCTACCTTTCAAATGAATCCATCTGAGCTATAAAAACCACTACAGAGATTGAAAACTGGGTCAATGTGGCTTCTATTTTGGATCAGGCCTGTTATTTTCCCCCTCACTCCCACAGTTTTCCAGGATCTTATATACAATGCAATGCACCAACTAAACAGCGCAAGCCTTGGAAGATATATAAGTTTATTGTAACTGTTTATGTTAATGTCTCGATATGTGTGTGGCAGTTTGAAATTTATTTTTGTACGGTTTGGATGTGTTATTTGTGAATTCTGGGTGGGGTCCGGAGAAGTTATGTAGTCCTAAAATGAAGAAAATGGCAACTGTGTTTTGACCTGTGAGTCGCATTTATTTATGTGACTTCAATTTGATACAATGCTATTTATGATATCTTAATGTCTGACCAAAGTTTTTACGGAAAAAATGTTTGACTCTTGTCAGTTTGAGGCATTAATGATATTTAGAGCTATGCTTTTAAAAGCAAAAAGAGATAAACCAAATGAAAATGCTTATTTCATGTAATCTTACAGTATATTTCTGGGATTTTCCTGGGTTTTGGAGTTCGCTATGCACAAACACATTGTTTCAGACTTATATTTTCCTAAAGTTTCACTTTCCTGTTCATTGGGTTTTATAAATGAGCATTTTAACCAATTGGAAATATCAAACAAGCCCTGGCAGATGTGCTGTCTGCTGCTCATTAAGATTTATGCAGATCCCCCTAAAGCAATGCAATTAAAAATCACAGTGTAGATTTACACATAGCCAAATCCTGTAGTCTTGAAGCATTGTAGAGACACATCATTTAGATTTTTTTTTCTTTGATGTTATACATCATTGTTCATTGTAAATGTGTATCGTTGTATATCAGCATATCACTGCCTGCCCCCCATCTTTACCCTCTGTGGTGTATTCCACAGGCACGTCGAGAGGAGATATGTGTGTGTGTGTGTGTGTGTGTATATATATATATATATGTATGTATATGTATATATTTATATGTATATATATATATATATATATATATATATATATATATATATATATATATATATATACATATACATACATTATATATATATATATATATATACACACATACATATTTATATATATATATATATGAGTGTGTGTGTGTGTGTATATATATATGTAAAAAAAAAAAAACTATTGCACTTTTAAAAACTCTTCTTTTGAAAATCTTATTCGAGCGTTTCTTCTGTTCTGCTTTTGTTGTGTATGTGTGTAGTTGTCTGTGCCACAAAAAGATGGTAAACGATTTCTAGAGACAGTAGAGTGAATGTTCTTGTTGTGCAGGAAGAGGGAAAACAAAGGAACGGTATGAAGTATATTCTATGGTACAATATGTGTAATTCTAGGTAGTTATTCCCTTTACAGATGCTATCTTTTGCTATAATATGCATTATGACCATGTACATTCAAAAGATTTATATTTCAATAAATGAGATTTAATGGACTAGGTAGTGGAGCAGTTTTATCTTCAAGTTTTACTTTATTTTTTGAGATCTGATTATAGATAACTGATGCAAACATCTGAGAACAATTGAGACAACATCCTGTTTATGTAACTGAGATCCAAAAAAAGCTGTTTAAAAATATAGTTGTTAGCCACAAGATGTTGATGTTAATCTCTATAATTTTGTTAGTACTTTATTAGGTACACCTTACTAGTACCAGGTTGGACCCCCTTTTGAGATTCATAGATTCAACAAGGTACTGGAAATATTCCTCATAGATTTGGTCCATATTGACATGATAGCATCATATGCAGATTTCTCAGCTGCACATTCATGATGCGAATCTCCCGTTCCACCACATCCCAAAGGTGCTTTATTGGATTGGGATCTGGTGACTGTGGAGGCCATTTGAGTACAGTAAACTAATTTTAGTAAACAGCATCTCTCACCATCAACAAATGATTACACGAGGATGGGACTATTGCTAACTTTAAACACAAGTAAAAATATAACTGCAGGATTATACACAGAGAACTTTCATTTTTTAATTCTATACCAATTGATCAATTTATTCGAATGAAAAGAATGTAGTGCCCTATATATGGGAACAGAATGAAACGAAAACCTGCTTCACCTAACGGCCTAATTGTCATGTTTAAGAAACCAGACTGAGATGATTCACGCTTTATGACATGGTGCGTTATTCTGCTTGAAGTAGCCATCTAAATATGGGTACACTGTGGTCAAAAAGGGATGGACATCGTCAGCAACAATACTCAGGTAGGCTGAAATGGGCCCAAAGTGTGCCAAAAAATATCCCCCACACCATTACACTACCACCACCAGCCTGAACCGTTGATACAAGGGAGAATGGATCCATGCTTTCATGTTGTTGACGCCAAATTCTGGCCCTAACATCAGAATGTCGTAGCAGAAATTGAGACTTATCAGACCAGGCAACGTTTTTCCAATCTTCTATTGTCCAATTTTGGTCAGCCTGTGTGAATTGTAGCCTCAGTTTCCTGTTCTTAGCTGACAGAGTGGCCTTCATGAGTGGACCCGGTGTGGTCTTCTGCAATTGCGCCCACAGAACTGCCGCTCACTGGATTATTTTCTCTTTTTCGGACCATTCTCTGTAAACCCTGGAGATGATTGTGGATGAAAATTCCAGTAGATTAGCAGTTTCTGAAACAGTCAGACCAGCCCGTCTGGCACTAACAACTATGCCACATTCAAAGTCACTTAAATAATCTTTCTTCCCCATTTTGCTCGGTTTGAACTGCAGCAGATCATCTTGACCATGCATGTCTACATGACCAAATGCATTGAGTTGCTGCCATGTGATTGGCGTTAGCGAGCAATTGGACAGGTGTACCTAATAAAGTGGCTGGTGAGTGTATATATATATATATATATATATATGTGTGTGTGTGTGTGTGTGTGTGTGTGTGTGTGTGTGTGTGTGTGTGTGTGTGTGTGTGTGTGTGTGTGTGTGTGTAAATTATATTTCTTTGTAGGTCTATTAATTTATGTGTGCTTTTAGTTTTACTACACCAACATAGTAAACTGTAAACTAAATAATAACGTTTCTATATTTTTACCACTGTCATTTTCCATAATTAAACCATTCCTTTTAATGAGGAACGTCTTATATTGAAAGCTAGACATTTCTCCCAAGCAGCTTTGCGCGAATTACGGAAAGCAAGGTGGAATCTTCTCACAAATCAAATTATTAGAAATTCACATTTCTGTTAAGCAGACCACGAATAGACTAACACGAAAAACTAGCTACTAATGTCACGTGTAAATATTTCCATTAGAGATTAAGGTAAAACTACGGATTACATTTTTCACTACGGATTATTAGTAGAGCACAATCGCGCGTTTGGAATCATTTGCTTGTTTTTTGTATGAAAACATAAAAGTTATTTACATCATGCTAAAAGCTTGAAAATCTTCGCCCTGGTGAAGCCTAACGCTGAAATGGAGCTCAAACATCCATTTCAGCTTCTCGGTTAACTCATTCACAAAAGGTAAATAATTTCTTTCTTTAAAGGTGTGTGTATGTCAGTATGCCAACAACCGATCTCGACTACAGTTGAGCATACAAATTAAATTATTAAATTATTTACCATGTTTTCGAAGGAGGAATCTTAACCAGGAACAATTCACATCGCCAATTCGAATTCAAAGTGTTCAAGGTATTGTTATGTAGTAAGACCGAATGGCCACCAGAGTGCACAATGGCATTATCTGTGAGCGCGCGAGTGAGTGCGCGCGTGCACTCGCTGCTATCTCTGCTTTGCCTGGTTTGTTTAAATATTGTTACAGCTGGAGTTCTGGTTGCACCGCCTTCGTCTTACCTTGTGATACCAAAGTTAAACATTGAGAGAGTTTCTGGTTTTACAACAACAGGATATGCAAATATACGGATTAGTGAGGAGAACGAGATAGGGTGTATGATAAATGTGATAAGGTGAAACGTTTATTTAAGTGTACAATGATTTGAAAGCAGTCGTCTCTATATGGGGAAAACCCCTTTAAAGGACAGTTTTTGTGACCCAGGAAATAGAGATACAGGCTACATAGATGCCGGGAGACAATTTAATATGTTTTTATTGGGATGTAAACATGTTAGCTTCATCATTTAGTGAAAACGTTATATTTCAAGTGTGTGAGAATTATGGAAGTGTTTGGAGGTCTAGTGGAAAGTGTCCTGCACTCATGTAAAGGTCATTGGGAAGAGCTCTTCACAGCCAAGCTCTTGGACACATTTTAGACTATACTCGTAATGAATGATGGCCAATGACGTTTGCTGTTTTGAAGGGCTCTATGTGGGTGTTCAAAACACACACTGATTTCAATAGGTTTTAATCACTTTATTTATTTTTTGTACTGTGACTTGGACACTGCCAAAATGAGTTCACTCAGTGCCTTGTTTTAGACTGACCTCTGGGTTCATAATATTTATTTCTGCATTATCATGGTGCATTACCTACTGTTGACTGCTCCATTTGTGTTACAAGGAACATTTTAGGTTTAATGGAAAGATAACCATTCCAAAAATAAGAATTCTTCAAATGTATTATTAAGCAAAGTTCAAGAACTGTATTTTGTTTAGTATACATAATATTTCAGTGGTATAGTAGTATAGTCTAAACTACAGTGAGTATCAATAAACTTTGTGTACATTAATTTAGAATTGTATTTCCATATGGTGCTTGGAAGGTGAATTTTCTAGGTCTAAGTGGGTCATTCTCAAACTTAGAAAATTTAGTTACAAAAATTTTGAACATGAATTTTTTTAAAATGTTCAAATTAACTTTGTTTTTGCAGATAATTGAAACGAAGTCTGAAGGATTTGTCAACATTAATAAGAAAACATATACATATCATTTAGTACCTTTTTGAGCATAATTTCCAAAACAAGTAATAAAAAATCTCATTACCGCAACAGTCTGCAAAAAAGCGAATTCACCTCGACAGATGTGGAGTTACTTGAGATTCTGAAATAACATTTATTTTTAAATGAACAGGGTTTTTTATTTTGACAGTTTTTTTTTCTCATTACTGAAACACCTTTTTTTTTTTTTTTTTTTACCCTTTTTTAAAAGTATTTTGATAAAACCTAATGTATTTTGGAAATGATGTGGCTAACCTGAAAGGACATAATTTGTAGATAATGCACATGCATTGAAAAGTAAACAAATAAAAATAATTAATAAAATAACACTAAATGAACATGGGTTGAGGTAATGATAAATAGGTTGCAGATTGTAGGTTAATTATTTCAACGTTGATTTTAAGTATACTATGAGATTTTGTTAAAAACATTTATTGTAGAAAAAACAACATTGAAATTCAAATCGGTTTTATTTTTAGTGCCTCAAAAACAAAACTTAAATTTCAAAGAAAAATTTCCATTTCCTTGGATAAACTTAAAGGAGTCATTATCCTCGCTTGATGGTTAGGTCTCTAGTACAGCTTTAACCCTCTGGTGTCCCTTATTTGGGAATCAAACTTGTGGTCTTAGCCAGTCAAAAAGGGATGAACAACTGTAAAGTACCCACTGTTTTTCTTTTAGCTAATTCAATCAAATTTACTTAATATTTATATTATTTTGAATTGGGGTTGTGGTAAAAAATGTGTATTTATGCAGTAATTAACATACAGTTTGCTTATTAAAAACAATGGCATTTTTGTAATTTTTATTTATTTTAATTTTATTTATTATGTTTAATTTAGTGCAGTATTTCTGAGTAGTGTCTGTCTGCGGACTGCAAGATAGGGGCATAACATGAAGGAGGCGTAACTTGATGTAGAGGTATAAATTGAAGTTATGTAAGAAGGTCAAGGTGCTCCAGGATTGGCCAGCCCAGTCACCAGACATGAACATTATTGAGCATGTCTGAGGTAAGATGGAGGAGGCATTGAAGATGAATGCAAAGAATCTTGATGAACTCTGGGAGTCCTGCAATAATGCTTTTTTCACCATTCCAGATGACTTTAATAATTAGTGATTTGAGTCATTGCAGAGATGTATGGATGCAGTCCTCCAAGCTCACGGGAGTCATACACAATATTAATTCTTTTTCCACTGCACCATGACTTTATATTCTATACTGTACATTATTTCTGTTAAGTGACAAGACTGTCTAAGCAAAGTCAGACCTTACTGTCCTAATTAAATAATTAAACATCAAGCCATGATCATATTTTATTTTGGTAAAATAAGCGTAATCTAGAGGCCTTTTCCTTTTATATAAACCACTTCTGATACCAAATGATCAACTAGAAGTCAAGTTATTATTTATTGTTCCTAAAACTTGTCTAGGCAACAAGACTTTTGTCTTGTTTATGAGGGTGTATATGAGGGTGTGTATAATTAGGTGGAAAAATGATTAATAGGATACTCAGTCTAAAAAGTAAACATGGCTACAAGCCAATTGCACTTGGAATTCTTAATCATACTCTTAAGTCGATCTCGATCAAAGCATTGTAACTAGGACAAAACATGTATGCTAATACAAGTATAGGCCAGATAGGCTATATATGTCTGTATAAGTCAAGTATTCAGTATAAAATTCAGTCTTTTGTGCTTAATATACTTTATATATAAGTGTGACAAGTACAGAAGACTGAATTTTTAAAGTTTTCCACAAAAGCATTTATTTAATTATTTTTCTTTAAGTTTAACAGAAGAACATAGCAAAAAAATATATATTTAATTTATTTTGATAAGTTATTATGTTTACCAGTTCTCAGTTCTGTGGGAAATTCTGGTTAACTCATCAAGTAACTACAGTATATGTAAATACTCTGTGGTTTAATCAAATGTAGTGTGAACATTATCAACATCTCACATGCAAGCTATTTAGCTTCATTTTTTTACACATGAGGTCACACAATGAATCTGCAAAGATGTAATGTTCACATTATTCAAACAAATGTGAGAAATATTAAGAAAATATTACTACAGAAGAAATAATTTGTTTAGCATATTTATTAATTTTATTCATAATTAATTATTTATTTAATGTATTTACTCAGCAGAAATTTATTTACTTAATGACTTTAAAACACTATTTGGGTTATTTATAATGCCAGTGTTATATAGTATGTGCAAAGCAAATTTTTTGCAGCATCAAGTGTTCTCATTATCAGTGTTATTATAATTTCTGAGGGTCAGTGGAGTACAGAGTCAGAGTCTTTATCTGGTGTAACGTGAAAATGGCATTCTAGTTTTGCCTTTTACAGAATGGGAGGTGCTTTCAGCAAAGCTATGCGTGAGCCTTTATGTACATATGCAAACTAAAGAGCTGCATAGTGTCACTTGACAGTTCTATGCAAAAGAAGAGCCAGTGGAAGATCATGTTAACAGGATGACAAGAGTGGGTGAGGAAGAAAGTCCAGGAATATACCAGAAAGAGATGGAGATTTATCAAATGCAAGATGCTTTTTAAATAGAATATTTGTGTGGAAGAACATTTTCATCACACAAAAGTCAAAATGATGAAAGCTATAATTATGGAAGTCATAATTATAACATAAAAACTGAAAACAACAAGCTGTGTCCAAGATTAATACGTCATGGGGTGACCTATTAACTGAAAAAAAATGCATAACTTGCTTAACTTTGCATTTTGAATGTATTTTAAGTTTAATTATCTTTTAAAAAAGTTTTACAGAGTTTGATGACATATAACTATTGCTGAAGTGTCCAAGTAAACAAAAAAATCAAGGTGATCACAGCTTTTGGTTAATTCTTTTAGATCTCATAATTTAGAGTTTTTAAATCACAATCAAGCCAACATTTTCTTATTTTGATTTAATCTCAATTAGATAGAATTTAGTGTCTCAATATCTTAATTCTTTTCTTAAAATATGGCCTAGTATCTTATAAATTTGACATTTTATCTCAGAATTATTACCAAGTATCTCAAAATGTTGACATTTATTGCTTCACGATGTAAAAGTTCAATATACAAACTACTTTCTTGATTTAGTTTTTTAAATATATCATTATTTTAATATAATTTTGCTTTTCAACCATTTTCTTGTAAAAAATGGCTTAGTTTCTCAACAATCTGATGCTTTATTTCAGAATATAATTTTTTTATTGCATTAAAGTATTTCATTTAGTATCTTATAACATTATGATATCTCAATATCTCAATTTTTATCTTAGTGGGATTTTCAATATTTCCAAACACATTTTTTCAACATTTCTAGTTTTTTCCAAAACAATCTCACGGCAACTCGTAACTTTTTGGATTTAGTGGCTAATTCGTATGATCTAATTCGCACAATTTAGTACGATTTGCTCATCCCCCAATGACGGTTGGGTTTAGGGGTGGGGTTAGGTGCCACGCCTCCTTTTTAAAATCGTACAATTTCGTACGACTGAACTTCATGAATTTCATACGAATTAGCCACTAAACTGACAAAACGTAAAATACTTACATTTTCTCGTGAGATCAGGCTGTTTTTTTCCCCTAAAACTTGGCTTAGTATCTCATAATGACATTTTGTCTCATAATTAGTGACCAGTATCTCAAAATGCTGTATTTTTAGCACACAATAATTACCTCAATATCTCAACCTGTTATTATGATTTATAATCTCAATATCTCAACTTTTTTTTATCTCTGAAATATATGGCTTAGTATCTCATAAATTACATTTTGTCTTATAATTCTGATCTCAAAATGCTGTATTTGTAGCACACAATAATGAACTCAATATCTCAACCTGTTATTATAATTTATAATTTTTTTTTCTGAAAATATGACTCAATATCCCATAAATGTTACATTTTATCTCATAAATAAAACTTTTTTTGATGTTACATTTGTTGTGTACCAAAGCAGGTTACTTGTCTTATGTGTCAGAAAAGGGCTACGCGCTCTAAAGTATCCTCTCACCTTCAATCAACTTTCATCACAAACATTATATATTAATATTACACATTAAACATTAATAGTAATATTATCTGCACCCAAAATCACGCATATGTACATTTTTCTCACAATTGATCTCTGCACTTGATGTCGGTTAGAGAAATACTCCCACCTAATTGTTCGCTCAACAATCATCCTCCCTTCCCAGTCCAGACCTGCCTAAGGCTGACATCATCACTGAAAATAAAGCACCAGATAGTTCACTAATTGAGCCCTAAACGTGTCTCCCTACACAGACGCCATAAACGGCTGAACAAGTGAGTTCAACAGGTCTTGTAAACATAACCTCAACATTTTTAACCTGTCAGAGTGTTGTGTGTTGAGCCCAGCTGTCATTTATGTGTGCAACAATCGCACATCCTGTCGTCTGAAGAGTAAAACCTTAAAAAGAAAACAATCAGAACATTTTGAACGTATTGATGCAAACAAGACAAGACCTGGTGCTTTCTCGCAACGTGTATCAAAACAAGCGAGCCGTTTAACTCAATCCATAGAGGGCAATGAAGTGAAATGAGATATTGCTTTGTTGTGCTTTATGCGAAAGCAGCGGGCTAGAATTGGATTTATGATGTATTTGGCTGCAGATGCATGTGAAGCATAATCACATTAGTAATCTCTCAGTCTTTCAGGTGTAACCGAATCCCCCACTGCTCTCTCATCACCTCTCATCGCTTGGCTCGGCCGAGAGAATATCGGCTCAGAGTGAGTTCGGATGGGCTTTTGTGCTGTTGTTGTTCGCCTTTGGATCCCCGAAAACCTCCCCGGAGCCCGTCTCTCATTACCAGCCCGTCTCCACGGCCCGGTGCTCAGACCGCTTTCCTTGTTTGAATAGGGTATCGCATCTAGATTAAAACGCCATTTCTGTAAGTGATACCCTGATTGATTTATCACTCAGACAATAACACCCGCAATAAAATACAAATTGAAAACTGACAAAAGGTGCACGGGAAAATGGCTCTTCCCTCAACGCTGGCTCCTATGATTAAAAGACTTCAGAGTTTACTATGTAACTTCAATTGTTATTTTTATTTTAGATTTGATATATTTTCATACATATTGGATATTTATGTAGCCAATTTTAGATTAAATTGTGCTCCATTCATTCATTCATTCACCTTCAGCGTAGTCCCTTTATTCATCACCAGTCGCCACAGCGGAATGAACCGCCAAATTATCTAGCATATGCTTTACACAGCAGATGCCCTTCCAGCTGCAACCCAGTACTGGGAAACATCCATACACACTCATTCACACATACACTACGCCCAATTTAGTTTATTCAATTCACCTATAGTGCATGTCTTTAGACTGCGGGGGAAACCGGAATACATGGTGAAACACACAAACCTAGGGAGAACATGCCAACTGACCCAGCTGGGTCTCGAACCAGCAACCTTTTTGCTGTGAGACGACAGTGCTAACCACTGAGCCACTGTGAAAACTACTTTTACTGTTAAACATAGCCCAAAAATGTAAAGTATAACATGTGTCTTAAATCCAGCGATACCACAAAACATTTGGTACTTTTTATAATACAGGTATGGGAAAAGTTATGAGACCACTTGAATAAAAGTTTCTGTGTTAGATCTCTTGGGTATGGATTTTATAAGGACTGATAACTAAATTTCAGATCAATATATTGTTATTTAGGTCAGCTGTTTCTTTTATTCATTCATTCATTTTCAACCGCTTTTCTGGGGCTGGGTCGCGGGGGCAGCAGTCTTAAGAGAGAACCCCAGACTTCCCTCTCCTTAGACACTTCCTCCAGCTCCTCCTGGGGGATCCTGCGTTCCCAAGCCAGCCGAGAGAAATAGCCCATCCAGTGTGTGCTGGGTCTTCCCCGACGCCTCCTCCTAGTGGGACATGACTGGAACACATCCCTAGGTAGGCGTCCAGGAGGCATCTGAAACAGATGCCTGAGCCACCTCAGCTGACTTCTCTCCATGTGAAGGAGCAGCGGCTCTACTCCGAGCTCCTCCTGGGTGACAGAGCTCCTCACCCTATCTATAAGGGTGCGCCCTGCCACCCTGTGAAGGAAACTCATTTAGGCTGTGTGTATCTGAGATCTTGTCCTTTCAGTCATGACCCAAAGGTGAGAGTAGGAACGTACAGTAGATTGACTGGTAAATCTAGGGCTTTGCCTTTTGGCTCAGCTTCTTCTTTATCACAACGGACCGATACATCGACCGCATTACTGCTGCCGCTGCACCAATCCGCCTGTCAATTTCATGCTCCATCCTTACCTCACTTTTGAACAAAACCTCAAGATACTTGAACTCCTCCACCTGGGGTAAAGACTTTCCTCCAACCTGGAGATGGCAAACCACGTTTTTCCGGTGGAGCACCGTGGCCTCGGACTTGAAGGTGCTAATTCTCATTATTTACTGTCAAGATGCATTTGAAAATCAGGTTTATATATCTAAAAAGTGATTTATTTACTCTTCTGAAGTAAAAATAATAATAATAATTGTAATATCTAAAAATGTATTCATTTTCCTTCGGCTTATTCCCTTTATTCATCACGGGTTGCCACAGTGGAGAGAACTGCCAACTTATCTAGTATATGTTTTTAAACGGCGGATGCCCTTCCAGCTGCAACCCAGTACTGGGAAACACCCATACACTCTCACATTCACACACATACACTACGGCCAATTTTTTTACCCAATTCGCCTATAGCATATGTCTTTGAACTGTGGGGGGAAACCGGAACACCCGGAGGAAACCCACGCAAACACAGGAAGAACATGCAAACTCCACACAGAAATACCATCTGACCCAGCTGGGACTGGAACCAGTGACCTTCTTGAAACTGTATATGTCTATATTAATGGCACTTTTTTGTTATTTTAGGCAAAACAAAAGGCTTTAAAGGAAAACAGAATTATTTTAAAGTTGATCAGATGTTTACGGAATAAAAAAAAAAGTTTCACTCAAACAAATAACTGAACTATAAATCCAGAGGAATTGAGAATGAGAAAGCTTTGGTCGTTTAATCTTTTTTATCCTTTTACTTTTACTTATCCTTTGAATCTGAGAGATCATTATTCCTTTTTGCTTCATTTGTGTGAGTAGACACTCATACTTTTTTATATTGGAGGCATTTGCCAGCAAATGACTGAAATGAGGCATTATTCGTCAGTCAAAAGTGTTGTTATAACTAGTCCACTCATGACTTGTTTTTACGGGATTTTTCACGGCTGCTTGATACTATTAATCCTTAATTGCTCAGTAAACACTATTAACTTCTTTTCTACACTAATCCAGCCACAATGCTATGTGTTGGCAGGTATGAAATGTTTGTCCAGTTTTCAGCAGGTTGTCACCTGGCCTATAGCTTTAGACATCCTGGTTAAGTGAACAAATCAACGGCCTTACGTACAAATGAAACAATTGGAAGGCAAGCATTATGTACACATGCCATGAGTATTAAGAACATTTATCTGCACGCAAATACCCTGCTGTTTTCTCTCTTTTTGTGCTGTAATTTCACCAAAAAAAGTAGGTATAGAGACTAATAAAGAGAATATTGGGTCTTATGATCTAAGATCAAGCTTTTTTCTATCATGTGAATAGTCTATGTGCTACAGGCAAATTATAAGCTGAGAAACAAACACTGTCTCTTTCACACAGATACACACATACAGTAAAACACTGCACTTTTGAATCTCATAAAGGTATTTTATAATCTATTTAATGATAAAAAAATACATTTACAAGCCAAAAAAGTAAACCATCTGACCAAGTTAACAGCTTAACAGCTAAATTCACTCAAGTCAGTCTTTCATTTGGTTTCAAGGATTTTATTTGCTTGCTTTATATCATTATAGTTACAAGAAAAGCAAATGCTTCTTGCATGATGTTACAGTGCATGCACAATGGCTTTTTCTGCATTATTCTAAACATTATAAACATTTATTTCTTGTTTTTGCAGAATGGACAAGGAATTTCAGTAGTGTGATGTGTAAACGTCAACTCCTTTCATTTTGCCAGCAAAAATGTTCAAAGTTCTTCACATAAACGAATAGTCTAGAAGCTTTAACAGACAAACGAGAAGGTAAGTCTCATTTTAAAAGTTTTGTCATGCCGTTCACACAGTGAGTTTAAAAAGCAATTGATACATAAAATGTGTAATGCATACAGTTTAGTATCTTCAAGTTGTAGTTCCTCTATAAATTGGACGCAAGAAGGGATCTTAACAGTTCTGGATGTGTCCTCACAATTGAAGAACACTATGGAAAAACTATAGGACATCCGCAGTGGGACGGCTATGAAGATTAATGCACGATTCTACAAATATATCATTTCAAGGGGTCAACTGACTTAAGTCAACTGACCTCATTTGACGAGGTCAAAATCTGATCTATAGTGACGTCCCGCTGAACAAACTCTTCTCCTTTTGTGAAGATCAGTGAATTGCAGGAATTCCACATGTCAAACACAGGCCGAAGGTTATGAAGTCAAACTCAAATTTAGTTCCTTGAGAATATAATTTTATTTTGTCATGAGTCTCTTTTGATCTATGCTATTCTCTGTCCCTCTCAATTAAATTCAAATATACATTGTCCCTGTGTAACCTCACCACTTCTTTAGGCCACAAAAATGGGCCCTTTGAGACATCTTTCCTTCAATCCAGCATTATTCTCATTGTTTTAATCCCTACAACAATGAAATGAGGGGGACTGTTATTCTCTGTGTTTGTTTTCTGGATGCCTTCACACAAATCAGCACATATGGTTTGGAAAGGAAGAAGTCTTTCTCTGCTTTAGTTTTTGTCCTTCGCGTTCCTTTTTATGAAAGATCTGAAAAAGTGACCCTCTTGGACTATCATAATGTTTGTCAGCTTCTCTTACTGAAAAATATTGCTGTTAAAAGTTGGGGATCAGCAATATATTTGCCTATATATAAAATATTAATACATATATGCTGTCAAGATGCATTAAGTGTAACAAAAGTGGCAGAAAAAAATATTTACAGGTAGTTCAGATACATGCTGTACATATTTAATGAGTTTAATGATTAATTTAAGCTCAATATAGTTAGTTTCTGCTCTACCAAATGTAAATTTCAGTCTCAAAAATTATGCAAACAAATGTACAAAGTTGTAATTTTCCTCCATAGAGAAATAATGTTTTTTTTTTTTCTACAATAACTGATTGGTCTTTAAATACAGAATATGTATTGAATATATATATATATATATATATATATATATATATATATATATATATATATATATATATATATATATATATATATATATATATATATATATATATATATATATAAAACCCATCCCTTTGAAACATCCACACACTCCTCCACTCACACACATACACTACAGACAATTCAGCCTACCCAATTCACCTGTACCGCATGTCTTTGGACTGTGGGGGAAACCGGAGCACCCGGAGGAAACCTACGTGAATGCAGGGAGAACATGCAAACTCCACACAGAAACGCCAACTGACCCAGCCAAGGCTCAAACCAGTGACCTTCTTGCTGTGAGGCGACAGCACTACCCACTGCGCCACTGCGTCGCCCACTAATTAAACCAATCGTGGTTATTATTAAAAATGTTCTCCCAAGAAAAATCTACATTATATATATGCATATTTTCCAGGAGGCCTACAACTGAAATGTATTGCTTCTGTGGATACAAATAACAACTTTAATTGTAGTTTTATATTGTTCTGTCATTTGTAAGTTCATTGCATCATTCACAATTCTAGTAGTTCTAGATTGTAGTTTTTTCCTCATGATTAAGTATACAGTCTTGCACCTTTATCTTTTTGTCAGAGTTTCACACACTTCTTTATTTGCTTCGTATCAAACTTTGTAATGCTGTGAATAACCTCTGGTTTGGTTAATGGCTTATAATGCTTTTTTAAATACTGCTTATGATGCATTTTTAAAAGCATAAAACGATTTGGAGGAATAATTATTGCTGTTACCTCTCTTTTTTTACTCTAATTATTACTCTAACCTACAGTTGAAGTCAAAATTATTATTATAATTTATACTTTTTCAAATATTTCCTAAATGGTGTTTAATAGAGCAAGGAGTTTTTCACAGTATTTCCTATAATATTTTTTACTTCTGGAGAAAACTGTATTTGTTTTATTTCAGCTAGAATGAAACATCTTTAAATAAAAAATAAATAAATAAAATATTTTAGGGTAAATATTATTAGCCCCTTTAAGCAATATATATTTTTTTCTGATAGTCTACAGAACAAACTATTCTTATACAGTGATTTACATAATTACCCTAACTTAGTTAACCTAATTAACCTAGTTAAGCTTTAACTAGTTAGTACCTTAACACTTTAAGTTGAATACTAGTATCTTGAAAAATATCTAGTAAAATATTATACTGTCATGGCTAGGATAAAATAAATCGGTTATCAGATATTAGTTATTAAATCTATTTTGTTTAGAAATGTGTTGAAATTTTTTTTCATTAAATGCAAATTGGGGAAAAAACATACTGGGGGGCTAATAATTCAGGTGGGCTAATAATTCTGACTGTATAGCATAACTTGATCTTGACAAAATCCATAAACACTGTTGAACATGACTAGTACAACTTAAAGATAATCATCAGAAAAAAAAGAAATAATGGAGGCTTGTTTAAGTGCAACTTTGCTCCCAGTCAGTTCTCATGAGATAAATAAGATGGCCTATGGGGGACTCTCAGACCTCAAGCAGAACATGAAAGGGCTTCATGTCGTGCAAATCCACTGTATTCATTAGCCAAAATACAGTAATTATTGAAAACAATAACAAATAATCCTTTCACGTCCATCTGTCATCTGTGGGGGGTTTAAGGGAATGAAGGTTTTTCTCTGAGTGCTTGTAGGTATTCCCAGCACAGCACAGAAGTCAGGCCATTGGCTTTACAAGCCCTCCTGTGCAGTTGCTAAAGTCAGTGCTGGGACTTCACGAACACTGCCGCTTATTGTTGCATTCTGGGACATTGACCTGAGGCCCCTCCCATTCTCAATGGTTTATATGTGCGTGTTTTTGTGCATGAATATCATGTGAGTTCTCACAGATCGAAGCTGAAGGCAGGGGATGCCAGCCCTTGAGTTTTAATGGAGGACTAAACTGTAGCACTGTTTGTATGCGAGTGTGTGCGTGTGTGCGTGCATTTACTTTGCTTTAATGTTATTTTTGTGACATTTTTCTTCTTTATGTTAACTGTTCAGTGAGTGACTCTTCAGATGGTGAATCATGTGATATAGTGGCGGCAAGGATGAGCTCAGTCAAATCAGGTCACTTTTATTTGTGTAGAATATTATTCAGAATAATAGAGGAGGGTTGTAATATATCAAATACATTTATTTTATATATACGCAACATTTTGTAGCAATAAATTGTTTTAGTATATATATATATATATATATATATATATATATATATATATAGTGGGTATAAATGTCTGGGTAAAAAATAAAAAACCTTTTTAACACTTTGAACACAATATATTTTGAGTAGTAAAGTATTTTGGAGGAGTAAAAATGTCAGGCTGATAATTTTAAATAAATCATTGACTTCTGCTTTCTTCATTAGTTTCAAAAACACAGGTTTCTTTACAATTTAAAACTGCATTTTGGATATCATTTCTGCTGGAGATACTGTTGTCCTAAACAACAACAACAAAAATGTCAATAAAAAATTCTACACATACCAAAGGAACGGCTGGCTTTTTTAAAAACCTTGACTTTTCCAAACCGCAGTATACCTTGAAAACGGTTATAGTCCCATGCCTAGACCGACTGAGGCATGGACTCTTTAAAACCCCTGAAGCTGTCCTATGGTGTCTAGCACTAAGAGCAGATTATTCAAGTCCTGTAGATTGTAAGATGATGCCACTACAAATCGAACTAGGAATTTGGATGTCAGGGAATACATTGAACTTCATTGAGATCCTTCAAACCATTCATGGAACAATGTGTGCATTTTAGCATAGTGTTGTTTTATAGTGTTGTTTTTTAAAGCAGTTCTTGAAAGCATTGTTAGATATGGTATCACAGTGTGGTTTGGCAACCTATCTGTTCAGTGTAAATCTAAATTGATGCATCTCTTAAAGACAGCATGGAAAATTGTTGGGCATGATGAATATTTTAATCCTCGAGTTTTATATGAGAATTGTGTCCTCAATCAGGTGGAAAGGATTGTAAACGATCCAACTCATTTTTTTGTTTACTCATTACGAACTGCTTTCCTCTGGTAGAAGATATAGAGTCCCAAAGCGTAGGTTAAACCGTTATAAGAAATCCTTTGTACCTGTATCAGTGGGTTTATTTAATAAGAGTCTATCTTAATTACCATTATAAATTTTGTAACTGTTGTATTTTGTATTGTTTTTACTGCTTGTTTTTAGTGAATGTCTGCAGCAATATGGAGATGCCCGTAACAAATTTCCTGTCAAGGACAATAAAGTTTTACTATTATCCTGCGAAAAGAGGCCAAATCCACAAGAGAATAGAAATAATTGTGTACCTCTACTGTATCGAACTAAGTGGAAAGAAGCCATAATTTAAACACCTTTTCTCTAATATCATATACATTTCAATCAAATTTAAATTGGTTCTAAAACATGAATCCCAGAAACTGGTGAAAACTGCTCACATATACCACAGCCAGAAACAAATGATTTTGCATGCTAGACTTGCCACAGTTTAAACTGTTTAGCTTTAGCGGAGCACTATGGGCACCTCAAGCCAAGAGCTTCGGTACTTTGTATGCTCAGAGCAAAGCAGTAATGCTGCTGCAGCGATTCTAACGGTTTGAGGTTTGGCTCTGAGTTATCCTTCATATCCTCTTTTCTTTCATCCTTTTCACAACAAACCAACGTCTTAGCCTGAGATCTTCATCTGTCCGGCTTTCCATGAAAGATTTAGTGAAAGTGGATGAGGAGGCAAACTTTAGTTTTTGAACTACTTTGGTATTTTACTGCTTTTAGGCCCTTTCAACTGCTTTGCAACATAAACTTGATGTCTTTCTTTGACCAGGAATATAGTGTTTTTCTCAAAACGGCTTCTCTTCATATTACAATTTCAAGTTTTTAGTCTGGCTTTAATGAAATTAATAGGTTTTGTTCTCTGAAACTGACTTCACTAGCCAGACATGGACAATATTTCATGGTTGCAAAAAGAATCTACGCCCTGCAAAACTGTATTTTAGATGGCTTATGAAGTATAGTGCTTTTTGTGTTCTGTAATTAAATAAGGAGGAAATCTGATCATCTAATTTATTTTAGCTTTGGCCGGTTTGATGTCAAAACATTTAGCGTAGACATAATATATTGAGGACTTTATATAATGCTTACACTTCTTGTAAGTCTTACACATGCCTGTCTGACTGGAGCCAGATAAAGAAATCAGCATGGTGTTGAGAGAATGTCATTTCTCATAAAGATCACCATGACAGTTTTACAACAGAGAAATTGTTTTCTGCACCCCCACACATATGGGAACTGACAGGAATTGCAATTGTGAAAATGGGAGAATGTAGTCTCATTGGAAAGGACGCACAATCAAAGGAAGTGAGAATTGTGCTTTTTTTTGCACAGTTCTAGTGAGTTTTGCTAAATGCATGACTCAATAAAGGTGTTGAAAATCGTCGGGCTTATCAGGCAGAATGTGAGAGGATTGCTGGCAATACAATGTGATTCATTTATATCGTCTTTTTTATGTACCGGGTAACTGTGCGTGAATAAGTGATTGATTCACAGCTCACATATAGTGGATTTAATGATGATCTGATTAACAGTTTTCCCTCTAATCCTCAATGAGAGGCATGGAACTGCTGTGACAGCACGGCTGAAACTCCAGATTTGAAGGAAAATCCATTTTCTTCTCTTTAATTTATTGAATAAGCAAGTGCTTGGTCTATATGCTCTATGTTTTTCTGAAAGTGGAGTACTCTTAGTGGATTACATAAAATGTACATTGAGTAAGTCTTATAGACTTATGCCGATTTTCAATGATTGAATATATCATGATAATAACAAACAATATTGATACTGTGAGCACTTCAAAATACAGTGAATAATTATTTATTATTTAAGCTTTTAATATAAAAAGCTTTATAAGAATATTATTGTATTTGCTGTGTTCACAACAAAATCAAAAGTTTAGAGACTTAATTGGTTAATTAGCTTAATAAATTCAAACATGAACATTAAACTATTGAAAGACAATTGTCACTATTTATTAGTGATGTCCCGATCATATTTTTTTGCCCTCGAGTCTGAGACATTTGATTTTGAGTATCTACCGATACCGAAACCCCATCCGATACTTCTATAAGACATAAAAAGAATAAAAAGGAGTGAAGAAACAGTTTAATATACAGTTTGTTAACATTTAACTACACTGTTAACAAACAGAGCACTTCTGTGAGGTAGCTTGAACAATCAAGTAATAAATAACATCAATTCTTCACTTTTGCATTCATTCATTCATTCATTCATTCATTCAAACATCCATACACACTCATTCACACACATACACTACGGACAATTTAGCCTACCCAATTCACCTGTACCGCATGTTTTGGACTTGTAATATCTAATATAAAAACAAATAGCACCTCAACTACAAAAATACTCGGCAGGCAATCCCAAGTTTACATATCTTACAGTTTGCTATGGCAATGTTGTCGTCATCAAATTTATAATACCTCCAGACTTACTCGCGCTTTCCGCTTCAAGTTGTTTCCGTTTTCTACTTTGCCAATAACCAATAGCATCTCTGCAACAAAGTGATGTCATGCTGCACGCTGTTTCTGTGTGAAGTAAAGAAAAAGGTCTAACTCTGTGCCACTGCATAACTATGTGTCAAAAAAAAAAATGAGAACATATATAATATACATATATATTCGAGGAGGTAACGTTCGATTCCGATCGAGTCTGAAACCCGATCACGTGATCAGATCTGGACATCCCTACTACTTATAGAGCTATTGTACCTTAACACTGTGCAATAAGGCTCCAATATTTCCACTGAAAAAAATATTATGCTGCTTGTTCAAACTACTTATTTAAAATGAGTTGAAGCAACACAATTCTGGAGTTTTTTTAGGGACAACTTAATTGTTTTATGTTCAAACCACTTAAATGTGTTAAGTTACAGTTTGTGTTAGGACAACACGAATTATGTGGAACCCTGCATTTTTTTACAGTGTAACATTTATTAATTTAACTAAACTCAATATGAAAACGACAAAAACATTTATTAATCTGATGTAAATTTCTTAGTTAATGCCCAATAGCACATTAAAATCGTAAACATAATATGATTTCAAGTCTTAATCGTTTTATTAATTGAAGAATAACTAATCAAACTCAGTTGTGCTTTTTTACCCTGAAATTAACAGTATTTAAATCAGGATTTTCTCACTCTTGATTTTAATGCATTAGCTAACTTACTAATGAGTGTTTATTGTAATGTGTTACTGATTGTACATCATAATGCTTTGTATATATGTATGTAATACAGCAATACATTAAGTATTTTGCTATACCCATTAAAGTTAACTTTTCTGCAGTTAAGGTCAATTTATTGGTAATAACATATATTATGATAAAAGCTTCAGCAATTAATCACAAGAAGAAATTTGATACTAGCATACGCCTATAGTTTAAAGTGGTAGTTCTCCCAAAATGGTCATTTTCTGTTCATTTACTCCCATCAGGCCATCCAAGATATAGCTAATTACTTTTGATTTACTTTTTTCTGTTCTTCTACTTTTGTTGTAAAGCGTCCTTGAACACTTTATTATTTTATTTCTTTTTTTCTTCACTAAAACACCAATGACGATTTTTAGCTGAAATTGTGATCTTTTGTGATTCATAAGTTAAAAATCAGTTGGCACCTGCATCTTGAGAGTTAAAATAGCATACTGGCAAAACTAAATGAATAGCACCAGATATAGGTGTTATGAAGTGAAACAATAGGTTTGTGCAAGTCGTATTCCCTTTAACAACAACAAATGCATTCTTTAAAAGAAATTTCAAAGCTAGTCTTGATTGTTCCCAGATATCCTATGACTGTTTGGATGCATTGAAGTCACTTTGGTTGGAGCAATATGGCGAAATGCCTTTAGTATTTCTCTACTTGTAGAAAATGATGAATAAGGAATAGTCCTCAGATAGTCTTTGTTACCCTCGTGCTTTGAAAAGCCTTGGGCAGCCAAAACTCAATCACCAGTTTGTGGTTTATTCCTCCTTGGACTACTGGTTGTAAATTCTCACTTCTGCTCACTAGAAGCAACCCACAAGCCTTGGCCTGACAATTTGTGCCTTTATTCCTGCTCATTGCTCTTATTCAACCCATTAGCTATAAGAACTGATTGTTTGCTTCTACAATCTGGCCAGACTTTAATACTGCCTTGCTAAGAGATGTTATGGTTCGTCAGTGTTCAGTATGGTTAAGGTTCTTCTAAATTGGAACAAAAGTTGTTGCTTTAATTTTTTTTTAATTGAATTAAATTATTATTACAAGTTATTTCATCGTACAGTACATTAAACTAGCTTATGTTTTATCAAGTTGAGTCTCATAACTTAAATATTAAGGGAAAATAGGTCATTTTAGTCTTTTTTTAAATAGTCATACTTTATTTTAAGGTACAGCTTGCTATTAATGAACTAATTAATGAGGATTTTGTCTCAATATACTCCCAATTCTGTGCTTATTAATAGTTATTAAATTAGTAGTTTGGTTTAGATATTGGGTACGAATGGGGTTGCAGAATATATACTTTACAAGTACTAATAAACAGCAAATATTTTAATAATAGGCAGGCGATCATTTTACTTCACACATAGTTCACCCAAAAATGTCATCATTTACTCAGCCTTGACTTGTTCCAAACCTGTTTGGCTTTCTTTATTCTGTTGAACACTAAAGAAGATATTTTGAAGAACCATTCACTCTCATAGTATTTGTATTTGTCAACTTTTTTCAAAATATCTCCTTTAGTGTTAAACAGAACAGGAAACTCATAAAGGTTTGAAACCACAAGAGGTGAGTTAATTAACATTATTGGGTGAACTCAATGATCTCTTAAACCAAATTGTTTCCAAAAAACATGTCACAACTTATCAATTATATAGTTACTTACGGTGGTGTCTCTTCTTTATGTTCTACTATGATGTAAAATCAACTTTAAAAATTTACAGGAAATCTATACTCAATAAACCA
>NC_079454.1:23449544-23459544 GCF_903798145.1 Danio aesculapii | reverse complement strand
CACAGTTCTGATACCAAAGAAAAACATACTATGAAGTAGGACTGCATGATTTTGGAAAAAACAGACATTGCAATATTTAATTTTTCTGCAATCTATATTGCGATATGAATATCTATCTATCTATCTATCTATCTATCTATCTATCTATCTATCTATCTATCTATCTATCTATCTATCTATCTATCTATCTATCTATCTATATATATATATATATATATATATATATATATATATATATATAATTTTTTTTCTCATATGGAGCTGAGCCTCCCTAAAATGAAAATCCTAAATTCGCCCATATTTCACACTATTATATTAGGGTTAGACTTTGCAATAAAAACATCTGCTCTGAACTGTGGTTGCAGGTTAGTTATAATCCCAACAGATTCTGCAATGTGACTATTGAGGTTTTGCACAGTGGGATATCGATGCTGAAATTATATACACTGCAGCCATACTATAAAGGGTGTAAACTTTATACAATAAATGTAAATGATGTTTTTTGTAACAGCTAAAAATAACACCTCTGGAATTGAAAATGGCACCTCAGACCACTTCTACTTTAGTGCTGTTTTATATCACCAAACAGCCTTCTGTTTTCACACTAGAAGGTTGTGAAGTCTGACCTCAACATAAGTGACCTAAGTACTTTATTGAATGCTATTGACACTCTCCTTCTTATAGGAGTTAGTGCATGTTAAACTACACTTCCTTTCTCTCACGGCAGGCTTGACATGTTAACTGCCCTCTTCGTGAACATGCTGACAGCTTTATAACAACTAAAATAAACACACAAGTGTATCGCACAAGCTAGCAAATGATGTAAAATTGGAGGAAGTGCTCCAAACAAATTATGCTATGCATGAGCAGTCCTGGCTGTGTCTCTGTTTTCATGGGTTACTGATACAAGATTATCATTTGAAATTAACCATATCACACAGGTACTCTATAATAGTCTTACTATAAGCAGTTTGTAATTAGATTAGTCACTAAAACAGAAATGTGAAATGCTTTTCATACTGTGGAAAGAACGATGTTCAACTAAATACATATTTTGTAAGGAAACGTGATATCAAACTTAATAGATATTAAACTTATATATACAGTAATATAAATATATAATATATAAATATTAAACTTATATGTGGTTGAAGTCAAAATTATTAGCCCCACTATGAAATTAATTATTTCAAAAATATTTCCCATAAAAACCGAGTGAGGATTTTTTTCAACAAATTATTAAACCTAGTTTTATTCACAAATTTGTAATAACACATTTCTTTTATCTTTGCCATGGTGACAAAGCATGATATTTTTTTCTATTTATTTTGCAAGATACTAGTATTGAGCTTAAAGTGCAATTTAAAGGCTTGACTAGGTTAGTTATGCTAACTAGGCAAGATAGGATAGGCTAGTTATTGGATACCTGTGGTTTGTTCTGTAGACTACCGAAAAAGGGGTTAAGAATATTGACCCTATATATATATATATATATATATATATATATATATATATATATATATATATATATATATATATATATGTATATGTGTGTGTGTGTGTGTGTGTGTGTGTGTGTGTGTGTGTGTGTGTGTGTGTGTGTGTGTGTGTGTGTGTGTGTGCGTGTGTGTGTGTGTTGATTATAGTCAGTAAAGTCTTCTTTGTTTCATTGTACAGTAGCTACAAAATAAATACGCTTGTTTAAAATTTAACGTGCATAAACCGCAGTAGGCCTTTTTTCTCACAGAAACATTCGAACGTCACACAAGATTCTTCTACGTAAGTAACGACAACTAAAAATACAAGTCAGCGCCGCCCTGTTGTACCTTGTTAGTCTTTCTCTGCTCAGTCGGTCGTTTATTTAGAATGATGAGAAGCTAGAGAGCAGCACAAATATCTTAACCCCCGTTTGGTGTGAACAATGAGGAGTCTTCATGCTGTCTGCCTCGTGGACAGGAGCAGGCAGGAGGCTCGCCTCGGGGAAATGATCACCATATCACATGGGCTGCGCTAAAAGAGAAGCTCCAGAGCAACAGCCTGTGCCCTACAAACTCTGGAGGTCTGGAGCAAATTGGAAATGATGATAGAGTTGACATAAAATTGAGCTTATACACAAAAAAAAAAAACCTGTAGAATTAAATGTAGAGGTTTATTTATTTTTTCGTTCTTAAAGAAGTGCTTACCAACTCTGCATTTGTTTGATCCAAAATACAGTAAAATCAGTAATGTTGTGAAATTATTTATGAAATTATTTGTTATTCTAGGGATTCTAGGGTTTTAGGACCATTACTCCAGTCTTCACTGTAGCACATGATCCATCAGAAATTATTCTAATATGCAGATTTGGTGCTTAATCTTTTATTATTATTATTAATATTTTTATTATGATTATTATTATTATTATTATTATTATTATTATTATTAATGCTGAAAACAGTTCATCTTTTTTACAATTTTCTAATTTTCAATGATTATCTCCACATGATCTCATTGGTTTATTGTGAACCATATTATACACTGTAAAACCCAACAGTCAACTTTATCAAATGAAATGAGTGTAGTGAACTCAAAATTGACTGAAAGTTAATTCTACTCATTTGAATAGAGTTTTGAACTCAGTGTTGAAGATAATGAGTTAATTAAATTCCTTATTATTATTTCCTTCAACTTAAATGGAGTATGTTCACAGTACTCATATAGATTAGTTTCAAACTCAAATAGTTTGTAGCAACCAGTTTCCTTCAACGATTTAAGTTGCCTTAACTTATTGGGTTTTACAGCACTCAGTTGGTTTGAGGTCTCTTGATTTATCGGGTTTTATTGTGCTCAAATTGCTTCGTTTACTCAAAAGGATTAAGTTCACAGTACTCATTAGGAATAGTTTTTGAACTTAAATGGTTTGTTGCCATCGGTTTGAGTTACCTTAACTTTTTGGGTTTTACAGTGTACCGTTTTATTAAAGTTTAGCTAAAGGCTGCTCATCAGCTGATTAATTTATAAGTAAATTCTACATTTAAATAACCAAAAAATAGCTAGCATTAAAATGCTTGCCTAGCGTTCTGCAAAAGCAGAAACACAGTATACACTTTTACTTTTTAATGCATTTCATTCCTGGCATCTAAAAAAAATTATCCTATATCATTTTTTAAGATTTTATTTGATAAGCAGTAAGTTAACGTGACTTTTTTGCATTATTACAGTTGCCCCTAAACACTCTGACTTCCTGCATTTAAGTGAAGTTTAACAAACTAATTTCGAGAGAAGCACGTGATATGATTGATCGTGGCTGGCCCCTCATCCGTAATCAGCAATAATGCAATCAGATTGATTCAAGCTTACAATAAATAGACAGACATTGCCCTACTATCTTATCTTTGTTTTGGAAGAATCCCCCCTTCCTCCCCGTCACCTCCTTTTCCTCCCTTTACCAGGGGGAGCTCTCAAGACCTACCTGATCTCAAACCCACTTGTATACTTATTGACCAGGCGGGAGCCCTGGGCTTGATTATCTCCCAGCTCAGGGTTCTCTCTTGGTATAGCATGCCAAACCTACTAATAGTGTCAAGCAATGTCTAACACCTGTTTCACACCGCAAGCGTGAGCAGAGCGTAAGCAGCTCATGCGCAGCACGTATCGAGAGCAGAAGCAGCGCGCAGGCGTTTGCCTTTCACACCGACTACATTTGCAGCGCGTAGCTCATCAGCAACTGCTGCACAAATCAATCAATCTCTGTCTATTCTATCTAGTTATCTATCTATCTATAAATACACTTTGTTAACTTTTCATCTGTAACAAGGCCTGCGGCAACTTCCAATGCTATTTCCTTAACCTGCAAGACTTTATTTTACAAATTATATAGATCCTAAAGAACTGTCTGCTTTCACACTCTATGAGGGGTGTCATTCATGTCTTTTCAGGTGCACTCAGTCAGAAGACAATCGCCTGTGATATCATGTCATTTTGTTTTTGATTTTCACGATGATGTAGGCCTATAGTTATAATAATATTGATACAATATAGTTATAATGATATTTATACATGATCAAACTTGTGTGCAACTAAAACTGTTTTAAATTTGGTTTTGAAGTTCGGGCCCAAATAAATATTTGTTGCCGTTTTTAATCGTTTAAGTTCATTTGATCGACTATATAAAAATCAGTGGATATTATCCATGCAGTTATTGGGTAAAATTGCTACTTTTTACTGTCATTCAATGTGTTTTTGGTCATTATCAGTGCACTGTCACATTAATTGAGTGTGAACAGCGTGGCAAAAATAGACCCAGCGCCGAAACTATTACAGCACTGCTGCTTCAGCGACGCTCACGCCTGCTTCTGCGCGCAGTATGAAAGCTCTAATCTGTTAACATGGATGCCGAAAACACGCTCTGCTAACACTTGCGGTGTGAAACAGTCTGAAGTGTGAACTCTTGTAATGAATATAGTCTGGTCTTTATTAGTGAAAATATTTTGAATTGTATTGTGCATCGATATTTGTATTATAAATCGTAGATCTTTTTTTTGTTTAAAAAGTTACACTTTACAGTGCGTGATGTGGGTTATATAAAACTGGATTAAGGAAAGGTTCAGGGGGAGGTTTAGGAACAGAACTTAGTTACTACCAAGTTTATGTAATGACTATGAGAAGTATGTACATTTGAAACAGGACTATAATACGAAATGCTACCAAAAGATGGCTAGTGTATTTTAAGAAATCTGTGAGTTATGATTTCCCCTATTGTGGTCATGCTCACGAAGACCTGTATTTGAATGTGTTTTGGGTCATATCTCAATCCCATCTTCTATTTTCCTCTCTCAATTTCCTGTAAGTTCTTTTCTGTCCTGGAATCTTTCAGAGCACAGTCAACGGAGGCACGATGAAACATATTTCTGAACATTTATACAAGGAATATATGAATGTGACAAGCGACCGAAGATGGGTCTTATCTCCTTCCTTCATCAACTGGCAAAACAGCACAAAGCACTTTTTACTTGAGTTCACACACACATCTGTTTCATAGTCATGTGTCATTTGATAGAGAGCTATTAGCTGACATAAAAATAGTTTTTCTTGCTGTACTTTGCCTGCGGACAGGCATGGTGTCGGGAGGCTCCGTAAACACACACAGAGGGGCCTCTGTCCAAAACTGCTGGGCTGTGTGAATGTATGAGGCGGAAAGGCATGGGGGGGACTGTCGCTTATAGGGAACAAGCTTGGTTTTTGGTCACATTGGACAAGAAAAGCTGCCTATTGCGTTTTATTGCACTCTCTTGTGATGCCTCTTAAATGGATCTTAAAGGATGGCGCCGTTTATCACGAAACATCATCCTCAATGTATGCAAGTGCACCTGAAGCCTGATACTGATATGACAGATCACTGTTACCTAAACAGAAAAAAAACACTTCCCCTGGGCTGTACGTGTTGTACTTTGAGTGTCTGATTATTGTAAGTGATTGGAGGAGAGTTTAGGTGGTGGATCAATGAGGGGTGTTATGGGCGAATATTTATGGGACTTTTAGGGGAGGTTAATAGTTTGAAGCGATCTGATTTAATTTAGATGGAGATCATGTTGCACTTGAGGCTAACCGCCTGACCCCATTTATTGGCTATGCGTGAGAGAGAGATGTAGAGAGAGAAATGTGCTGTTGGAGCTTTGTGATGCCAGAGGTGGATTGTTACTATTTAAATAAATACGGGTAATAATGCATAAAGCTGGATTAAATGTTATGAAAACAAATCATCCTTTGGGACAGTATGGGTTTGCTTTTTTATTGACCATGTAAATTTGTCATGCATTTTTGCTAATACAGCAATAAGCTATAATGTGTCAAGAAAATGCAAATGATTTAAGACATTTGAGTGGATTTTAAAAAAAATTAATTGGCAGCAATACACTGTTAAAAAATGCTGGGTTCCACATAATTTCTTCATGTTGTCCTAACTCAAATTGATTAAGTTAACCTAATCATTTTTTACAAATTTAAGTGGATTGAACATAAAACAATTACGTTGTGGCCCAAAAAACCTTAAAATTGTGTAATCTCAACTCATTTTAAAAAAGTAGTTTTAACAAGCAGCAAAAGTCATTTTTTCAGTCCACCAATGTTCATAATAATTTAGATTATTAGTAATATTGTATATGCTTCTTCCATATAAAGTTATGTTGTTTGAAATACATAAATACTACACTGAAAAAAGTGTTGCATGCAAAACTGTTGCAAACAATTGCATGAATTTAAGTTGAATTTAAACAAACAAATTAAATGTAACAATGTTCAACTTAATTTGTTTGTTTAAATTCAACACAAATAAATTGTTTACAACCACTTAACGTAAAAAAAAATGGAGTAAATCCAAGTAATCATCTTTTAATAATTTTTTTCAGTGTATTTAATTATATTGGTTGGACTGATAGAGAACTCCATTCACACAAAGACTTTGGGAATACACTTAAAAGGGCTTTGATTCACACTTTTAGCGACACACATCAAAAAAGCAGCACAATTCCTTTTATTTTCAATAGAGAGTTGACACATTTCAATGACAACTGTGACAGTAGCTGGGTTTCCAGCCTAGCAAGATTTTAAATCTTTTCTTAAAAAAAGAAGTTCCCGAATGTGTTGCGTTTTTATCAAGTTGTTGAAGCAGCTGATTGTACAGTGTTTGTAACCTAGTAAAAAACAGTAAACAAGGCACCGTCAGCAGAAACAGCTGATTAGTCATGTGAGTGTAAATATCACCATGTAAGAGTTTATTCCATCTCCTGATGTTTGCAATAACCCTTTTTCACCTGTCTAAAACCACCTCAAGCAAATGTAAAACTCTTTTTGTGTGTGAATTATTTATTTTTATTTAAGATTCCTGTCCTTTCTTTCTTATGTGACACTTCGAAATGGTCCTTTGTTCATCCTTGGAACATAAATTAAGATGTTAAGAGACATGTTAAGTTAGGAGAGCTCCCTTATCCTCCATTGCAGAAATGTTCTACATATAATCATGCAAACACCAATATCAAAAAATGGAGCAGGGGGAACTGCAGGAATCCTGTGTGTCCCTCAAGGATTCCTGCATGCTTCTTGTATAATTTCTGCAGGAGTTCTAAAAGTTCCCTGTAGGATTCCTTCAGAGTCCTGCATGTTCCTTGTAAACATCATGCAGGGTTATTGCATGTTCTCTGTTGGATTCCTGCAGAATTCCTGCATATTTCCTGTAATGTTCCAGTGAGATTAGTGCATGTTCCCTGTTGGGTTTCTGTAGGAGTCCTGTATGTTCCCTGTATGTTTCCTGCAGAAATCCTACATGTTCTCTGTAGGATTCCCACATGTACCCTCCAGTTTTCCTGCAGAGTCCTGCATGTTTTATAGGATGTTCCTTGTAGGATTTCTGCAGGAATGATCTGGTCTGAGCTCATTATTCACTAAATATTACCCACCTTCTGCATTCAAACACAAATCACATGATGACAGCCATGCATGTAAACTTGCCAATGCCCACAAACATACACATCGGCTTTGGGTTCACTATCAGAAAGAATTTAAATTTTCATAATCAGGAATATGTTGGAATTATGACCCACAATTTTCAGCTTCATTACTCCTGCATTCAGAGTCACATGATCCTTCAGAAATCACTCTAACATTAATTATTATTATTATTATAATGACTGGAGTAATCATTTTATTTGAAACCACATACAATAAGAAAGCAGTTATTTAAAATTTTAATAAATATCTAACATTTTATTTCACATTTAATAAATGCTGCCTTGATGAACAGAATAATTTTCTTTAAAAAAACATTAAAAAAAAACTGACTCCAAACTTTTGACCAGTAGTGTATTTTTTTTTTTTACTTGCCTAATAAATAACAGAAAATAATTTAACTTATTGAATCAATGCAATATATGGCACCTTAAAAATGTTTAAGAGAAACTAAAAAGAGCACAAATGTGGTTAACATCACAGCTGCTACACTCTGTAGAAAATCATGATGGAACGAAGCATTCAATCATTTATCAAAGTTATGCAAAATCATATGAAAAAGCATGAGGAGGGTTGTTTTTGCCATGAAATCATAACTTACTGTGCAGAAAGTTACAGTAAAATGTACACAGAAGTATCCATTAAAGTTGTGAAAAAACAATAGAATGAGATTTTGAAGAGCACCATTACCGTTCCATCTGTTTCAGTGATACAAAGAAAATGTTTCCATTCGGTAGAAATATCCATCACTGCTGTGTTAAGAATTTGTTCGTTTCAATTGCTTGTTTTGATTCTTTTTGCTTTCCACATAACTCATGTAAAAGATTTTCCACCTGCACACTTTATATGTTCACTTAGTAATTTTTGCAAGTTTCCATTGTTCCAATTTCAGTCTATGTGTTGCATTTCTGCAAATATCATTTTAGAAGCTCCATTTAGGGTCAACAATCAGATTTACATATTTATGTTGATGATAACTGTAATATTGTTGATAATCAGTTACAGGATATTTAGAGATAAAGGACATTAAAAGCATACTTGCAGAGCTAATAAAACCTTCAAATGGCTGAGAGAGATGAAGAGAAAAATAAACACAGAGTGCACTTTTTTTACAGTACCTCTTTGCACATAATACGTCTTGCAGGTCAGAAAAAAGCATTTGCAGCAAAAGCTGAGGCTCATCTGAGTTTTGAAACAGGTGCTCTTTAAACTTGCTGTAGGCTACAAAAGTTTCTTTCAACTGCTCTTCAGCGAAAATTGAAAAGTTTTCCTAAAATAGCCTACAAGTGCAAACCTAAAGTCGCAGATCATCAATTTTTTGTGTGTGTGATTCTTCCCACTGAGATAAATCTGATCAATGGTTTCCTACGAAGCAATGATTTGAAGAGCTTTCTAGAGCTTGTTCTTCTATTAAAAACACTATTTATTACTTTGATGATGAAAGTGGTACTTTATTTTACTTAGAACTTAAAGTGTACTTACCAAAGAAAGTACAGGGTTTTTAAGTTAACTACAAGGGTTAAGGTTAGCTTCAGGAATAGGTTTTGGGATAAGTATATTGTATGTACATGTGAATCAGGACTGTCAAATAAAGGGCTGGCAGCATTTTTAACCTAAAATTGTAAATTCTAGAATCATACATTCAACCTCATGGCTTTTCCAAGATGGTATTATAATGCACAAATTATATACAGACCACTTCTGAAATATCTGTAATGCTGTGGTGTCTTGTTGTCTACATTGGCTATGTTGGCTACATTGTTGCAAAAACAGTAACGTTTTTTTTTTCTTCCTTGTGTTGTAAAAAAGTTTACATGGTTTAAAATGGTCATGTTTACACATCTCCAAAAATACTGTGTTTCATATGTCAGGGCAGTATTTGGTGCTGTCACAGTGAGTACGTTTACATGGACACCAATAATCTGATTTTAATGTGAATAAGATAATACTCTGAAACAGTGATTTTTGATTAATTTAATCTGATTAAGGTCATAATTGAACTAAACAGAAATCCCATTAAGACATGTGGAGTATGCCGATTTTAGTCGCATTATTGAGGTGCAGTACAGACATGTGAACACCGCAATCAAACTATTACCGTTGTGTAAGATTTTCACCGCAATTTGCAACAGGATAGTTTATACACACACGGCTGTTTGACACAATTCTCTGCACCTAAAGAGTCAGTGAAGGACCACAGACACCTGCATCGCAAAATGCTGTGGTTTTTTTTTTACCTATACTGCGTGCAGTATCTGATTCCATTAAAACAACACTCTTTCAGCAGTTCACACTTGCATCCAATATCTCGTTTGTCACGGGGGGCATGCATGTAATGTTCCTGAATGAAAGTGAAAGTGCCAAACTGTAGTTAAAGTCGACAAATTAAAAATAAAACACCCAAAATTACATGAAACTCCGGAGGAAATGTGGATATCGTGGTAACACAATGACATTACTCAAATTATGTGCTATAACATGTAAAACGGGATCATGAAAGGAACGTTCAAAAAGCAAC